>NC_091685.1:116008712-116311742 GCF_041296265.1 Equus caballus | reverse complement strand
AGAGACGCAGCAGATACAAGAAGTCACCAATTACAGATTATGATTTTGATCGTTGTGGAGGAAAGTGGGAGAAAAAATGGACAGTGAAAAGGTGGTAAGTTCAATGAGTTTTTAATCCATATGTCAACTGACTTAGAAAAGAAAACATTTCATGTATATTTGAAATGTTCTATCTACCCATCACTGATCTTACCCTGCCACACACACACAACTTTACCCTGAATTTGATGATTGTGGCTTCTGAACATGTCCTTGTATGTTAACTAAATGTGTGTGTTTACATATGTATATTTGCATTTATACATATTTTTTAAACTTTTAACAACATGGTATAATATTCTTTGTATCCTTCTGCAACTTTATTTCAAGCTCAGCTGTGTGATAATTTGGGGTTTTGTTACTTTATTTAGCATTCTTAATTTGATATCCTGATGGATCATTTTTTATTTTATTTAGTCTATCATATTCATCACAACCATGTTGACCATACAAATTTAATTTTTGAAATTCTCACTCAACAATCAAGTCCTAACTTAAATAATATTTCTTTCCTGGGAGCCTTCTCAGATTTTTCAGTCAGGACTTTCAGATACTTTGTGTCTCTATGGCTTGTGGTCAATATCTGTCTTCTAGAATTTATAGTATTCTTTGTATTGTAGTGCTTATATGTATGTTATATACATGATGCGTGTGTATGTATGTTCACGCTAAAAATTCTTCTTTGAACAATTTTTAGTTAATTTATTTTTTATTGAGGCATAATTGACAAATAAATTTGTATATATTTAAAGTGTACAGCATGATGATTTGATATACGTTTACATTGTGAAGTGATTACCACAAACATAGTTACCTTTCATTTTGAGAACGCTTAAAATCTACTCTCTTAGAAAATTTCAAATATACAGTACACTATTCCTTAGTATAGTCTCTATGCTGTACATTACTTCTTCAGAAACGATTCATCTTATAACTGAAAGTTTGTGCCCTTTGATTAACTGTCATGATCTTGTTAAATCAACATTTATTAAGTGGAACCCTGGAATGCAGATTGTGAGCCACAGTTCAACCAAAGACCACAAGAGGAGTTGAGAGAGAGAGATGTCTCAATATTTATCACTCACAGGTCCTGGAGGAAGTACACAGCAGGCCTCGAGGAGCCACGTGGGGAGGGGAGGGCAGGATGCAGGCAGAGAAAGAGTGACAGAACCTGGGGCGCAAACCTTTATCAGGGTCTGTTGATGGAGTGCTTTGGAGTTCCCGGCTAAGACCAGGCTGATCAATTCAAACCAAAAGAGGGGGTTTGGGTAAGCTCCAAGGGGGGTTTACCTGAGGGATGCACAAGGGGAAGGCGCTAGGATGTGGGGGACATTGTTTATCACCAAGGCCATTGGGGAAGTCATATCAGGAACTTTCATTTACCTGTGACTCTGTGGGCTGTTATCTAGGACATGTGCTTGCTCAGGGGCTAATGTCGGTTTAGGGCCTCCCTCAGGCCGCTTGGTCAAACGAAATGGATGCTAGGGAGCAATGCCATGGAGTAGTTTAGCAAAACTCATGACACCAACATCTCCTCATTTCCTCCAACCCCAGCCCCTGGCAACCACCACTCTGTTCTTTGTTTCTGTGAGTTTTGACTTTTTTCTTTTAGGTTCCACATATAACTGATGCCATACAGTATGTATCTGTCTCTGTCTTGGCTTATTTCACCTAGCATAATGTTCTCAAATTCCATCTATGTTGTCATAAATGCCAGAATTTCCTTCTTTTTATGACTGAATAATATTCCACTGTATGTATGTATCACATTTTCATTATTCATTCATCCATCCATGGACATTTAGGTAGTTTCCATATCTTGGTTATTGTGAATAATGTTGCAATGAATATGGGAATATAACTCTCTCTTTGAAGTTAGTTTTTGATTCCTTCAGCTATATACCCATGAGTGGGATTGCTGGATCACAGAGTAGTTCTATTTTTAATTTTTTAAAACTTTAAAACTTTAAAAATTGTGTTTTTTTTCATAGTCTTTTCCATAAAGGCTGTACCAATATACTTTCCTACCAGCAATGTACAAGGGTTCCTTTTTCTGTACATCTTTGCCAGCACTTATCTCTTGTCTTTTTGATAATAGTTATCCTGATAAGGATGAGATAATATCTCATGCTTGTTTTGATTTACATTTCCCTGATTGATTGGTGATGTTGAGCACCCTTCACATATTTATCTTTTGGGCATTTGTATGTGTTTTTTTGGAAAAATGTCTGTTCAAGTCCTTTACTCATTTTAAAAATTGGTTTATTTGTGTTCTTTTCTCTATTGAGTAATGAGTTCCTTGCATATTTTAGATGTTAATTTCTTGTCAGATATAGGATTTGAAAATATTTTCTCCCATTCCGTAAGTTGCCTTTTCGTTTTGTTGATTGTCTTCTTTGCTGTGCAGAAGCTTTCTAATTGATGTAGTTCCAGTGTTTATTTTTGCTTTTGGTGTTGTATGCAAAAAGTTTTGCCAAGACTAGTGTCGAGGAACATTTCTTCTACGTTTTCTTCTAGGAGTTTTACAGTTTCAGGTCTTACATTTAAGTCTTTAATCCATTTTGAGTTAGTTTTTGTAAAAATTCTTATTACTGCAATGTAGGCCTTGAATATGCTGCTCGGTTAACTGGAGTCAGCTTTGTAACTATAAAAGATAAAGAAGAGGTAGATTAAATGGAACTAGGATTGCTTGAAGAAATAAGAGACCAGAAGTTTAGCTAATAAGTCAAGAGAAGTGTAGTATGTGAGGAAAAGGAATGTCACTGCCTGTTAATAGACAAAAATCAAGAGAAGTTACCTAGATTACATAAACTGTAGTGAAAAGAAATTATCTTAGTTAGTTTGCACTACTATAATAAAATATCACAGACTGAGTGGCTTATAAACAGCAAACATTTATTTCTCACAGTTTTGGAGACTGGAAGTTCAAGATCACGTGCGAGTCCAGCGTGGTTCTAGTGAGAGCTCTCTTCCCTGTTGCACACTACTGCACACTTCTCATTGTATCCTCACATGGCAGAGGGCCGAGGGAGCTCTCCAGGGCCTCATTTATAAGGGCACTAACCCCATTCATGGGGGTCCACTCTCAGGACCTACTCACTTTCCAATGATACACCTCAATACCATCACATAGGACATTAGGTTTCAAAATACGAGTTTGGAGGGGACATAAACATTCATCCTATAGAAAGATTGAAGGGGTGTTTGTTGTCATTTTGTATTGTTTTGTTATTCCTCATTCATGTTCTTCTTGAGCACGTCGAGCAACACGTTTGTGTTGCTGTCATATGCTAAGACAACTTCTTTGAAGTTGAGTGCACCAAGGCTGACTTTTATTTTTTTTAATTTTTTTCTCTAAGATTTTATTTTTTCCTTTTTCTCCCCAAAGCCCCCCAGTACATAGTTGTATATTCTTCTTTGTGGGTCCTTCTAGTTGTGGCATGTGGGACGCTGCCTCAGTGTGGTTTGATGAACAGTGCCATGTCCGCGCCCAGGATTCAAACCAACAAAACACTGGGCTGCCTGCAGCTGAGCATGTGCGAACTTAACCACTCAGCCACGGGGTCAGCCCCAAGGCTGATTTTTATTTTAATCACATGGAGTTCCTTTCCTATTAGGTCACAAAAAGCCTGAGGAAAGGGAGAGACTGTCATCATTCATAAATTCACTCATTCATTTATTCCTTCAACAACCTAATACTTATTGAGCACTTATTTTGTGCCAGGTTATGTCCTATGTGTGTAATTAACAAAACAGAAAAAGATGTCTGTCCTCATAAAACTTGCATTTCAGCAGGGGGAGATAGAGAAACATGACAGAAATGTGAGCTCTGTAGTAAATTAGAAGCTGGTAAGAACAGTGGGTAAAGTCTCCATTTTTGTTGCTGTGCCTCTCCTGGCCTGAGATGATAAAATAAATACATTGATCACTCAAGGGAAATTCTTCCCATCGTTGTCACCTTCCCTCTTCAACAGATGGTTGGATTTTCTCTCTAAGATTTCCAAATTACATTTAACATAGCTTAACACGCAGTCTAAAAAATTATGCAAACTTTGCCATTTCTTCACATACATTATTGACTTACATATATACAAACCTGAAAACTTTGAGAAAACAATTCATAGAAAGTTTTTCTTGATATACTAGGAGTAAAGTGAATGTAGATTTGATTTTTTCCTCACAAAAATTTTGGTTATCCATGAAAGTACAGGCAGTTGCTTCTTATAGGGATTGACCTTATGTAAGCAGGGAGCTGGAGAAGCAGTTTCCTTAAGGCTGTTGTCATGTCCGATGCCGGAGCTTGAAGCCAGAGAACAGCGGGCAGTCAAGAAAGGAAGACGGATGGAAGGTGGGGAGGAGAAGAACAAGCTGGCATCCACAAACATGAGCTGGAGCCCATGAGGGCAGATAGAATCTGTGTCAGTTATTATTGCCTCTGAGCTTGGTAGAAGGCAAGAGAACCCTTCATTATGAAGGAAAACACATACGCTGGCTCAGGATTCAGAAAAGCCGAAGCAGGATGCAGGGGACTGTGAAATAGCTGTGTGCATATCTGCTGCTTCACGCCGATAAGGTGATTCAACAGAAAAACAATAATGTGTACAAGGTACAGAAAATGGCTACTGTTTCACTTTAGCTTCAAATCTCCAACAAGAATCTCTCTTATGGCCCAAGCTAATGGAAAACAAATTGGAAAGGAATTGTGGGAAATGTAGTTTAGCTCCTCCAAGTTGACACGTTGCAAACCCATCACAGATACTACTGATGAAGTTCTCTACTTTTGCAGAGAAATGGTCTGTGTGCCAATCTCCTAGGCTGTGTCTACAAATTGATTTCAGAAAAGCAGAGTGTAAAACCTAATTTTTTTTGTTTTCCCCGTATACAGATAATTCATTTATATAAATGAATACTTCAGTTTTAAATACATTATTTGGAATATTATAAATGCACTATTTCTTTTGTTAATTCATTCAAAAATTTGTATTAGAAATCTTTAGTTATATTATGATACAAATACAGAAACACAGAGTTACAATCTTGTGAAATAAAGATTGTTTCTATATATCCACATGCAAGCCTCACAAAGGTGAATGGACTCCAACTTTCCCATTATCTTTGTCACTTGTCTATCGATTTATATTCCAGAGAGTCAGACTCATTCCTGGGACCCTTCCTGGACTTCTTGTTTCCTGGCCCTCTGGATCTGATAGCCAAGATATCAGGTACCTGATATCCAATGGCTGTAAATTGAAGAATTGAGTCACTTATTTAATAACTCAAACCAAAAGCAAATATTTTCCTCTTTATAAGATTTCCTCTTTCCATTTCCTTTGGAAACTTATGGTTTTGTTCAGTTGGATAAAATTAATCAGATAATCTGCCTTTTCCTAGAAAAGGGGAAGGCATGTAGCTCAAACTAGGCCAATCATAATGATATAATAATTAGAAAAATAATCTGTCATGAAAGCTGCTAGTACCTTAATTTTAATTAATAATAGCTAATAAGAGATCAATAATATTACTTAACATTCAAAGAATGCCTCATAAAGAGCAGGCCTGCTTACTCCCTAGGCATATATATTAACTGATCCTCGGTAGATAGTTTATTTTTGTCCCATCAATACTAGAACTGTAACTGATAACAAGAGGTCACTGCTGTAACAAAATAAGGGTTGGCACAAGTGAGGCTGAAAGAACAAATCTAAAGGAGCATAAAACATTGCCTTCGACATAGACAAAAATCAATACCAGTCCAATCTGGTCAAGAAACTGAAAACACAAATTTAAGCTTTTATATAATAAATTTGTCAACATTCAGACACATGTTTCATGATCCGAAAACCAACATTTTCCAAATAACCAGTGTGTTATGTTACAAAATTATGGGTGAATACAAAGTGCCTTCAAAATTCGAATAAGTCTAGTGGAGTTTAATGTCACACATTGCGAAAAGCTCAGTGATACAGTTTCAGCTTCCACATTCAAACTAACTTAAAAAACTGCCACTTGCTATGTTTAGGTGTCACATCAAAGAAGAACTTTCACAATTACCTGGAAAGACACACACTAAATATATCGAAAATGTGAAACAGCTCCATTTCCTCACTAATGTTTGGCATTGAAAACATATCTTTCACACAAATATTTGTTAGTTTCATTATTGTTATTCTACAAAGACATAATATATGCATATTTTTATTGCTATCCTTTATAGGACAGTAAATAATCACATATGCTAAATATAAATGAAAGTTCTTTTGGGTCCTCAAAACTTTTTTTAAGATTAAAAGATTCATGAGCCTAAAAAGTGAGAGCCACTGTTCTAGAGAGTAGAAATATTTAACTATATTAGTAAACCACCTTTATACTTCTATTCGATCATTCATTCATTCCTTTTAACACAGGTGTATTGAACAACTACAGTGCAGTAGCCACTTTTGCAGGTACTGGGGTTATGGAAGTAAAACAATTAGATCTCTTTACTGCCTTTATGAATCTTACAGCTGCGATAACTCTTAGTGACAGTAACCCTTACTCCATCGCCTTCTGCTAATGTCTTGTTTACTCTGCTCTCCTTGTCTTAGGATTTTGAAAATGTATATAAAAAGCCTTGAAAAAAATCTTGAAATTAAGAAAAATCTTGAAATTAAGGAAAATCGTGAAATGAAAAAATCTTTCAAAAAATGTCTTCAAACAGTATTTATCCCATAGCCAATGCTAGTTAAAGTCAGTTTTTCAGTTCTGATAAACTTTATTTTTATTCAACTTTATTTGATTTATCACACTTTGCAACATTGTTATTGCAAATATGTCCCGGCTTCTCAGTTTCCATCCCCACATACCTACACACATCTTCACAGAAGATCGCTTCTAATGCGAGTAAAGTCTGAATTGTGGGAATCAGTCAGTCTTGGAAATAAACACTGGAAAATTTTTTTTAGTAGCTGATTTTTCTTCCACTAGGATGAATGCATTTTTAAAAAAGTGGAAGCATTCTGAGCAGCAAGCCCAGAACCCTCTAATTGGAGGGTAAAAAGGTAAAACAGTGAGAGAAATTGAAAAAAAGTTTCAAGTAGAAGAGAAAGTTTGCATAATCAAATGCTACAGAAAATTTGAGGGGGGATACATTTGTTTGTATCTATTTACATAATTGAATCTAAATTGTCAGATATTTCACTGTTATTAATTGAACAGTTTATTCAACTTGGCAATAAACCTTTTTAGGAAAAGTTGTCTAAAAGTGTAAATAACCCTGAGATAGAGGAAGATTTTGAATCCAACTCTTACACTTCCGCTCAACTTTTACAAGTTAAGCAATGTCTATTGATTTGTTTCCTGACTTTTCAAAATTGATATAATAATACTGATCCTACTAATCAATTTGTGAAAAGAAAATTGGTGCTATATCAAATATACTTTGTAAAATATCACTTAATTTTAAGTAGATATTTATTTTAGAAAAATATAACTTTTTGGACTTATTGGCTTCTTTTTGTTCTAATTTCCTCTCCCCAGCTCATCTAGTAAGTTTTAAATGCAATTCTCACAAGATGACAAGGACCTAATATTGCTTCTTTAAGATTCTCTTTGTCAGGAATTTATAACCAAGAAAACAGCCATTGGTATCGTAAAAATGAGATTGACATCTATATAAGGAAATTATCCTATAGTAATTGGTTGAAAATTTGAGACAGAAAAATAAATAATGGAAAGTTAGAAGACAAGATGACATAACAAAAAAGTGAATTACCAAATTCAATGATAACCTGTCAACCAGACTTGACAAAAGAAATATTTGAAGATAAACTGCAATGCAGATAATTTGCCTTTGAATGGTCAGCTGAAACTTTTACTGTGTTAAGGTTTTCAAAGTCCTACTGATACACACAGAACACAAATTTATGTCACAATTATTTTTCCTAAATGAATATGGAAAAGCATTTCTAGGAGTCATTCCATATAACTTTCAGTTAAACCAAGTATTACTGTTTACTAAAAATAATGTAGTTTGGAAATAAATCTGAAGAATTAGTTATTTTTGTTAAACCAACTTTTAAGAAATCAGCACTAATTAATTTAAAAGAAAGCTAGTTTTAGACTCATCAACTGTTGTATAAATGTCTATATAACTGCCTAGAATGCTTCTTAGATGGCAGGATTCTAAAGAGCACAGAGAAATTTGTATGTATCTACTTGGTGTAATGTTGACACACTCCCACATATTGTATACATAGCATATTTTGTGAGCATATAATCTTACTTTTTCTAACTTCCTTATTCTTATTTTAGCCTCCAGCCTCTGTAGTTGCTGTTCCGTTATCCTGTAATGCTCTTGATCATCCAGATTTTTATATGGTTCACTACATCACGTTAATTTAAGTCTCAGATAAAATGTTACATTCTCAAAATTTTCTTCCCTTACTGTCCTATCAAAAACTCAAGCCGGGAGTTCAGAACAAGTCAGCTTCCTCATGACAGTCATTCACATGGTTAAAGACAACCACGAGCTTTCTCTTGTACAGGATACATACGCTTAATTCCATTACCCAATCTATGATGATTTTGATATTCTCACCATTCCATTGTTCTCCACATTGTCATCGTACTTCTTAAAATAAAGTTCTAAAACTGAATAAATTACCATGTGTAGCCTGACTAGTAAAAGGCAGACAGAACTATCATCTCCCTCATTCTAAAGGCTTGACTTATATTATCGTACCTTGAGATGTTAGCAGCACGTTTGTTACATAGATGTTACGACTCTCCCTGAGAATACTGGAAATTTAAGTGACTCAGCTCAGTAATGTTAGTAAACCTTTCTCCTCTCTTGATTTATAATTTTAGCTAAATTTGATTTTTCCTGCAAAGACTATTTTTAATGTTAGCCAATATATATAAAATAAAAGAACAACATATAATTTGCCATCGTTAACAAGGAATATTAGGTTTAAAGTAATCCCTGTTCTATTTCTTGTCTCAGTTATCTATAAATAATTTCCCTGATGTGAGTTTTCTCACTTTCTCTTACCACAACAATTCTTTAAAGACCTAATGAATAAATAATAAAAAACAGAATAAATTTGCTAGAAACACTAAAGAAATATATCTCAAATTACAGTAATAAAATAACACTAAAAATTTAATTACTTTTGCTATTTATACTTGAGAAATGCTATGAATTAAGATGTTGAAATAATGAACTTTTCATCTCCAAAAGTTCAGTATGGAGTTTGGCCGCGCAAAGGAACACATAATTCACCATAAAATTCTCTCCCAAGTGTTTAGAAGCTGTTAAAGGATAAAGAGTTATAGTCTTTTCAGAACCATGAAGCTGCTCAGGCAGCAGTAATGAAGTGAAAAATTATTGGTGTTTTTGCACATTTTATAACCTGATATGCTTTATCTTCCTGTTTTAGTTTCAATATTGGAGAAGGAATCAAGAGATCAAAACAGTATGATTTAATTGTTCAAAAATATTTGAGATGTTCCGAATATTCACAAAGAAAAGGTAACTCCTAAGTACCCTAACTTAATGAATTTTTGTTAAGGAAGCTAGGTTCTGATAGGTTAACTCAGTAAGTTACACTAGTGTTACTAAGGAGAAATGATGCTCCATTTTTTCACCGATCACCTTAGTTCCAGGACTCCCTTTCTTTACAAAACCTGAGTATTCCCTATCAGTCTCTGCTCTTTCCCAAAGTCCGTTTGTTTCATGCCACAGTTGCATGGATAATGGGAGAAGGGAAAAGCTTTTATTGCTCATAGCACAGTAGGCGGCATGAGCTTCATGTTTACATCAGTTCCTTTGGCCCCCAAGTCCCAGAAGACTGATGCATAGCCACGCCCCATTGGATGCTGTGCTCACAGTGGGTTCCTGGCACAGCCAAAGAAATTCAAGCTTGGGAAAGCCCAGTGTTTTAAAGTAGGCAGCTAGTGAATCTGCCCAACCTTTGCACAGATGGAGACGTCACCTCTATTTTTCTCTTGGACAGCGAACAAACCTGTCTTCTGCTCCAGAACAGAGCACACTGTATGGCACAGCTGTTTACCACATAAACATCCTGGAAAACGTATTTGTACAAAAGCGGATACAAGACTTGCAGAAACCTTGGAGACCCACTAAAACTTGCATCCCAAGACTCTCAGGAGGTAACACTTGGTCAAACACTTGAATGGCAAGAAGGATTCAGCCACTGATAACCAGGGGAAAGCATCAGGGGCAGTGAATGTAACTGCAACAAGGATTCTAAGTAGAGGAAGAATGTGGTGATTTAGGGAAAAAAGTGTGCACTCAAATCATGTGGGGATGGATCTTGTTAAAATGCAGGTTCTGATTAAGTAGTTCCAGGGAAGGGCCTGAAATTCTGCATTTCTAACATCTTCCAGGAGATGCCCGCCAGTGCTGTAGATGTGAGTAGCAAGGATGTAGAGCCTTTGGCAGTGTTCAGATGAGAAATGATTGTGGTTTAGAACAGTATGGTAGTAACAGAGGTAGAGAAAACTGGACCAAGTTAGCATAGGTTACGAAAATAGTGATGCTGATGGGATGGATATAGAGAGCATAGGAAGCAAAGGCAATGGTTCTGAGGACCCAATTCCGACATGTGTCAGTGTGTCTCTGTGGGGGCAGTTCACAGCACCAACAAGAATGCTCTGACACCAGCTGGGTGTCCCATAATTCAACTCCCTTCTGATGCTATCTGCCCAGAGATAGCATCAGATTTCACAGGTTAAGGTCTCAGTCCTTCAGGACCATTCCCACCCCTTCAGACACCAATCGCAAGGCCAGGTTATCATCCCGTACTTCTGGCAACCACCTACTCGGCTTAGATTAATTTTCTAGAGTGGAACTCACAGAACTCAAAGAAACATTTTACTTACTTGATTACCGGTTTATTATAAAAGGATATAACTCACGAACAGCCAGATGGAAGAGAGGCTTAGGGCAAGGTAGGGGAAAGGGCATGGAGCTTCCATGACCTCTCTGAGGGCGCCACTCTCCCCACATCACCATGTGTTCACCAACCTGGAAGCTCTCTGAACTGTGTCCTTTTGGGTGTTTATGGAGGCATCATGTCATAGGCATGATTGATTATATCATTGGCCATTGGTGACCGAACTCAATCTCCAGTCCCTCTCTCCTCCCTGGAGGTTAGGCAGTGGGGCTCAAAGTTCCAACCCTCTAATGATGTGGTTGGCTCCTCTGACAACTCACCGCCATCCTCAGGTGGTGTCCAAAAGTCACCTGGTTAATATAACAGAAATTACATTTCTAGCTCTCATCACTTGGGAAATTCCAATGGTTTTAGGAGCTCTGTGTCAGAAAAGGGGGACAAAGACCAAATATACATTTCTTATTATAAATCATGATATCACAAAAGGTATAAAAGAGAAATCCCAGATTTTTTGGTTTACAAACTGTGCAGATCACAACATAATTTTTTGAGATAGGAAAAAAGCAGCTCCTGTGTATGGGGTTGAAGGTGGGAATTAAACATTCTATTTTAAGAATAAGTTCAAACTTATGAGACATCCAAGTGTTACCTACTAAGTTATTAATTAGTTAAACCCAGGAGTGATAGGGGAAGGTCATTAACATAGAGCTGTTATATAAAACATAGAGTTAGATGAAATTGCCTAGTGGCTTGAGGAGTGAAGGGAGCCTAAAACCAAATTTAGGGGAGGTACAAAGTGCAGATAACAGTAAGGAGGATTTTTTCTTTAAGTTTTGTTCTGAAAGGTACCTATGAAAAACAAGAGTTGTAGTTAAGGGAGAATTTCTCTCCTCTTGTTTCATGCTGGAAGACACTAAAGCACGTTGATGTACAAGGGGATTGATCAAGTAGCCTGAGTGAAACTGATGCTCTACAGAGTGATACAGAGGAGTTACAGATAGGAAGGCCCTGAAACAGCAGAAGGGAATGGGGTACAGAGAGGCTCAAGGGTCTGAAATCAGGGGAACACCGTCCATTGTAACAGAAAGGAGAGCAGAACTCGTTTGCTGTCAGTGAGATAAGACATTGGTTTCTTAGGATTTTTCCTATTATTTCTCTCCTGGAAATAATAAGGCAATACCATTGTTTCAGTAGAAGGATATGGGATGTGTAACAGTTGAGGAAAGAGAAAATGTGAGCCAGTTGCTTTAGAGAGCGAGAAAGCAGACAGATGAGGGAAATTTGTCACATTCTTGGGCAATGTCGTTTTCTGATTTGACGTTTCTGGTTGTTAATGTAAAGTAGGCCTGAGCAACATTCCATGTTGTTGTTGTTGATGATTTTTCTAGGTGTTTTCCTGTTTACCAGCATATCTAGAGAAGGAAGTTAGTTGGATTTTCTCCAGGCATAAAACTGACAGAGAAAGAGAAAAGCAAAGGAATTCAAACGCTCACTAGAGTCACTTTTGACAATGAGTCATAGACTGTGTACTTCAAGTGGGAAAAGACGGAAGTTAGGACTTGAGAGGATTATATTAACTGATATACAAATTGAAGAAGTTTAAATCAATGGACCTGCAGTCAGGTAACTGATGTTTATTTCTTTTCTGACGACCCCAGCCATAAGAGATAACATTGGTCCTTTCTCAGGGAAAGCTACAGCTTTTTACATGACTTCTGCCAAGGTTTATTTTAAGTTAAAAGTCTATTTTTTCTTATGTAATTTAGAACTCATGAAGGTCATGAAATTACCATGAGGAATTAGCATAACATCCAAAGATTGTGTGAAATCTCCGGGTTATTTACATGGATACTGCATTCACACTCCAGCAAGAGAGGCCCAGCATGTTTGAGGGCACATTTCACAAGCACAAACAGAACAATACATTTATAGAACACACAGGAACCTCATTCACAAAGTCTAGCCCTCAGCACTTGGCAGACCACCATCTTTTAATTTAAATATCCACCCTGGTGATAAGACCTTTCAGGTCCTAAGAAAATAGTCCTCCGTATAGGACAAGAGCCCTGTGATCAAGAAACGAAGTGCAACTGCATCTGAGCGCCATGAAGTCTGTGTGTTGTATTCCTGCCAATGTTAGAGATAGATATTGATACAGAATGTATGTAGGATTTGAGTGATGGATGTGCTTAGGTAAGAGGAAAGACAAATTAATTAACTTGTCAAATCCTTCTCCTCAGACAGAAAGAATGCAATAGATTCTTGCATAATTAGGTATTGATTCCCAGTAGTTCTAAACATCTGTTTTCTTGCTTATCTTGATGTTCCCATTTGTGATTTCAGAGGAACTCATGAATTAGAAATGATTTTCACAACAGTGGCAAATGGAGGCTGCTGTACATTTATAATATTAGACAATTCATCTTACTTTTGAAATTATACATGTGCTATAGCATTCAGGAAGTATATCGCCATTCTTTATGTTGTCAACTAGATAACTTTGAGGCATAGAATTGAAAGCAACCCTACTTTGATAATGTCTTTAATGGCATTCAATTGAATGTACAAAATAAAAATAGCTCTATGTAAAATTTTTAGTATTTTAATTATGCTTTATCATGCTTTTTAATTTTAACAGATACTTTTAATAATTTAATAGGAAAATGACAATTAAAATTACAAATAAAATAATTTTCATTATATAAATTTTTCAATTTATATTTTTATAAAATATATTAAGGTCGAAATACTGAACAAGTATTTTATTTTTAAGCCTTCATGTCATTGTGAATACATCATGAGAGAAGTATGCTCATGATAGAAATTATGAAAGTATAATTCAGGGGGGAAAAAAGCTTAAATGAAGAAGTGAGAAAAATCTTTAAAGAGTAAGACCCACCTAGAATTTGTGAACCAAATTCAATAATCAAGGCCACAAGAAGGTATGTGAGCTTCCATGTGGACTTGTGCCCTGGGGCCTGCACGTGTTTGGGGGCAGCCCAAGTTCCATTTTCCTCGGAATGTCGATGGGGCCAGCTCTCCACAGGAAGACCATCTGACCCTGTCTGGCCCCAGAGCTGCCTACAGAACAAATTAAGATTCCAGTGCAGAATGCATAGTAGCCATTAAAGAGTCTTTAATATTAAAAATGTAAATCCAGAAAGTAGACTTTCTAAATTTTTGCCAAATTCAGTGATTGTTATATATGTATACATATTAAAATTTCCAGGGAGAAGTCTATGGTTTGACAAGTGAAAGAGTAGATGATAAGTCTAACAAGAGAGGCTGGGTTCCTAGAGAGGACGCCAAATGGTCAGCAGAAGCAAATGCTTCAGAGAATCCAATCCTAACCTTAACCCTAACAATATAAGATTTTTGTTGAGGTCACCAAACAACAAAAAGACAACCAATACACACACCTGCACATACCCCCAATTAACTGACTGTATTTGAAAGTAGAATCTGGTATATTCTTGAAGTTTGAAGTTGGCAATTCCTGTCACAAGTATGAAATGTTGAGGTTTAGAGTTGGGGAATAAGACAATTTTGAAGATTTATGAACAAGAGAAGGAAGTGATCAAATGTGCCCTTTAGAAGCATCGTTCTGGCAAGTGCATGCAGGACAAATCAGAACTAGAGCAATTATGACTAAGAAAGAGCTTTCAAGTAACTAGGAGAACCCATGAGATAATGAGAAGCTGCACAACGTCCAAGGGAGGTATGTGGGCAGAAGAGACATAGTCAAGTTTAGGAGAAGTGACAGGAGATGTTAGCTGCTTTATACAGCAGAAGAGGGAGGGATGAAATACCACTCCAAGATGTGAACAAGAATAACTGTAAAAATGGTGATCTCATTAAGTCAACTTCAAAAAAAGGGGCAACAAACATTGGCAAAAAACAATGACTTCAGTTTTCCAACATATTTTGTTTGAGATGCCATGAGTCCCTTGGAGGAATGATGCCCAGCAGACTGTTACAGATGTGGCTGCTGACCTCATAAGAAAGACGAAGACTAAAGACGCAGTTTGACAGTCATGCATACAAAGAGGATAATTTGCAAAATAGAAAACAAATGATTAACACATGCAGAAAATAATATACTCGTAATAATTGAAATATTTATTAAAATAACTGGATAACCGATTTTTACTTTCAGATAAAAAACGGTGTGTGTGTGTGTGTGTGTGTGTGTGTATGGACTTGTGTCTAAGTTTTGTTTTTCCAGGAGCATTCAGTATTTGTAAGAATACAATGAAACAGTCTTGCAATAAGTATAGATAATTTGTTTTACAACAAGGCATTCCAAAAATTTACATCCTGACCAACTCCTGGCCAGAATTATTTTATAAATGCGTGTTTCTAACTTGTTCATTAATGTCCATTAGCAACTTATCTCTTGGCATGTAGTGTCTTGCCTTAAGTTATTGAACTTTCCAGTTTTAATTTCACTTATAAGTATATGTGTGTGTACATTATATATATTCACATACACACATATATAGTGTAATTAAATACACACACATATCTCATGTAATCAAATCTATGAATATTTTCCTTTAGGATATTTTTAATTTATTTATAATTATTTTTTTGTTGCAAGTGCCTACATTTGCCTTTTGAATAAAACATTCTCCCAAAGCAGAGATTTCAAAAACATTTCTCGGTTAATTTTCTCCTATTCTTTTTCTTTTTGAACTGAGCAATTCACCTACAGTTAAATTTGGTGTTTTATGTGAGGTGAAGATCAAAATTTATTGTTTTCATCCGCTTTCATTAGACTGTTTTGCTAAACTTCCTCTAATATGTCAAATTTCATTTACAGATTCTCTAAGCTTTCACATATTCCTTCAATCAACAAATATTTATTGAATGTGTATTATCTCTCAGGTAGTATTCTAAAAATGGAGACTATAGCAGGGAAGAAAGCATACTTAAATGCCAAGGATCAGGTATCTTTCATTTCATTGTGTAGAAACAGGCAAGAAGAGGAAGGAGAAGGAAAGGAGGTTAAAGCTTTAGTCTTTTATGTTGTGATAGTGTTTTTATGGAGGAAAAACAAAGTAGGAAAGGAAATAAAGGGGGATCGCAAGTGGGTCTGAGAGAGTCAGGGTGGAGAAGATGAAATCATTGCTTACGGGTAAGGCTTCCAAGACAGTCATGTGTGGCAGTAGCAGGGGAATCTGCAGAGGTTCTGGGGTTGTGTCTTCAGATGGGAGAAACAACAGGTGGAGCGCACAGGAAGAAGCGCTGATGCAGAAATGGGAGGCACACTGCTGCCATTGGGTTCTGGAGGAGGTGAAAGGATTTAATCTCCAAGTAGAGGCTCTGACTCTGCAGAGAACATGGATAATTCACCAGTGAGAAGAGGAAAACACGAAGAATGCATGGGTACCAAGCTCTTCTGATTGACTATATTTTCTCAGTGGCATAGGCACTAAGGCAGACAATTTTGTAGTGGTTCGTCAGTTATGATTTTAGCAGTAATCAACCAGAACAGTGATATAGTAGATTAGTCCAATCTATGATCTAAGCTAAAGATTCCTAAATAGCTTTCTGATAACTACATATTAAAATCTCTAGTAAAACAAATAAGTATTTCAGAATTAACCTTTGATTAAGTAAATCAGAGCTCACATTTTTTTTTCCTCTTCAACAACACCAGTCCAGTGATTCAGAACGCATTATATTTGTAATACAAATTTTGGGGGAGAAGGATGCATTTACTATGTGTTAGGTGCTGCATCAAAAGCTTACATTGAGGAGCTGGCCCAGTGGCACAGCGGTTAAGTTTGCACATTCTGCTTCGTTGGCCTGGCGTTCACCAGTTCAGATCCCGGGCACAGACCTACACACTGCATGGCAAGCCATGCTGTGGCAGGTGTCCCACATATTAAGTAGAGGAAGATGGGCACAGATCTTAGCTCAGGGTCAGTCTTCCTCAGCAAAAAGAAGACGATTCGTGGCAGATATTAGCTCAGGGCTAATCTTCCTCAAAAAAGAAAAAAAAAAGCTCACATTGAGAAATACCGTTAAGCCTTGAAACAACACAATGGAGTAATTAGCAATATTATCTCTATTTTATTAAGGAGAAAAATGAAACTAAGGAGATCAAGTAATCTGTCTGCACACACACACAGCTAATACGGTTTAAAGCCAAGATTTAAACTTCAGAAGTCTGAGTGCAGAGCCTGTGCTTTTAATCATTTTCTTATATTTCCTCATTCCATTACAAACACTTTATCATCCTCAACAGAGCAATTTCGAAAGAATATCATGGCATTGAATTCTAAGAAAGTACTGGGATTTTGTGGAATCATAAAAATATGTAGTTTAGATCATCCAAGAGAATAAGATATGCCATAAAGAAGAATCTAAATTTATCTCACTTTCTTAGAATGCAACTGAATGTTTATCTTTTAAAGTTTATGTTTAAATTCATTAAAATTATAAGTATCAAATACATTTTATGAAATTTATGTAATATCTACAATACAAAGCAGAGGTAGTTGACATAACATATCTTGTAGTAACTTGGGTTAGAAATAAGAATCAGCATTGTGTCTTTTACACTAAAACACAGTCAACAAAAGTTCTTTTTAGGCAAATATAACTCATTATTTGACTTAAAATATTCAATATTGGTTTGTTGGTAGGCATGTACAGCAAAATGCACAAATTGCTGTAGTATATCTGCAATGTTACAAAGAAAGAGATGTGCGGTGTACAACTCCTTTCCTAAAAGCCTTTAGCTTCTGCAAGACTCTCCAAAAAATGCAGCCCACAACTGCACTGGAACATGCTCATTTCTCATTAAAGTGAAAATGACCAATTCCATCTAGAACAGGATAAAGAGAAAGAAAATAGGCACTTATATTCGGCCATGAAAGGGGGAATTAATGTGGTTGAACCAGGTTTAGTAACTCTGCTCAGGGAAAAGGTTAAGAAAGAATGAAGACAATATGAGAGTTTTTAGTATATATAAGATTTAACACGCTGCATTTTTTCAATATTGAGTAGATTTCATTATTCCCTCTTAGAAACTATCTTAAAAAGTGTAATAAATTATTGTAATTTTGGACAAAGCAAATAGTATCTATTATAGTTTGTCATGTTTCATGGTACTTCCTGAGTCTTGGAACCCTAACCTGTTACTTTGTTCTATTTAGACTAATGATCTGCTAAGCCAGTGTTCTGCTGATGATACCCCAAGCCCGCAGCAAGCACCACATATGGATAAAGCCAATTCTTTTTCTTTTCTTTTGAATATAATTTGCCACCTATGTTGACAAAAGAGTGTTTGAGAAACTATAAACTATATTTGGAAAGATTCTATGAAAGGATGCCACTTCTAACAAATGCTATTCTTCAGTTCAAATTTCTCAGCACCCCAAAGATTCAATTCCCAACTGACAAGGCAGCCTCTTGTGGCTGCTTCTCTGCTCTTGTCTTCCCGATTCTACGGACAGCTGGTAGTTTCTACTTTGAGTTGATGTCTCTTCCTCCTGCATATTTATCCAATCATACCCTGCTGTCGTATTGACCTTACATCCCGAGGAAGCAGTGAATAATAACAGCCTCCCCTGGGTCCTGACAGGTGGTTTCAGGGTTTGACTTTGCTGTCAGCATCCAACCTCAACATGTTCAAAACAAAGGAACAAAGCGAAGAGGAAAGGTTACCTGGATTAAGAAGGAACATGACAGATAAGAAGTGTGCTAAGTCCTGGATTTAAACAGAAATATATTTTCAGGTTAAAGCTAAGTTTTCAAGACAAAGCATGAAAAGATATGTGTACTGCTGATTCCAGCTATCAGACTGAAACATATAAAATTCAAAAAGACACACATAATGTTACTGCACAAACTTGGGGTTCTCTTACTCGAAGAGCATTAAGAAAAGTCAGTTATTACGGCACCAGCTTTTGGGAAAAGAAATCAGCTTTATTTTGCAAGATTGATCTGCATGGAGACAGGGGAGTATGCTCTCAGATCTGTCTCCCTGACAGGGCTTGGGGCACAATTTGTGGGATGCAGGGCGGGGCCATCTGAAGTGTGGAGATAGATGATTGGAGGTAAGGAGAAGTGAGGTAATTGATGATCTGTGCAAGCACAGTCAAGCTTCATGCCTCTTCACAGGACGCAGGTTCACAAAATGGTGGCGTTACCATGATCTGAAGGTGGGATTTTTAGCTCCTTGATGTCAAAAAGGTCACTTATGGAGCGTTAGCATTTGCACAGGCCCAGTTGATAGGTTGGCGGTCTCAACTGGCCTGAACTGGATATGAGGTCTCAGTTCTTGAAAAACTCCTCTTAATGACTCTGTTGATAAGTCGGGGTCAGGTGAACTGGTCCTGGGGGGGCCTACTGTTCAATAATTCTATGCTCAATTTTTAATATATAAAATCTTACAAATAAGCCATAAGAGTTTATTTTAATTTATGATCAATAACCTATTAGTATATATATTTTTTTGAAGTATGCATCACAGGCACTATTATTTATCTTATCACATATTCAATGTTCAATAAAACAATGTATTATTAATGTACAGTATAATGTGAATTACAAACATTTGAAATTAGATTCTAAAATAAGACCTAACAATGGAAGATACATTTATAAGCAACAGATATATATGTCTTCATATTGATGTGATTATTTCAGCCACAAACTTGAATTAAACTTTCAAACAAATAATAGAGCTTTTTGGTCTAATATTCCATTCTCACTTCAACTACTTCTCAATCACTGTATTTTACAGGAATTACTGCAATAGTATTTCCATTTATTCCCAGGTTATTCTTTCTTCTCTCTCTCCAGTCCATCTTTTATATTTTCATTGGAATTTTCCTCCCTAACCCAAATCTGATTTAGTTACTCACCTTCTTAAATATCCCCCTTAGTTCTCAATTACCTAGAAAAGAGAGATCAACTTCCACAGCAAATAATCTAAGACATTTCCTAATTTGAATGTAATTAATTTTTTCTAGTATCATAGCCAATCCTTGCCTCAAAGGTACTACTTTTACTCCCCTGAAAACAATATGCGTTTTCACATCTCTACTACTGCTTACGCTGTTATTTAATCCCTTCCACCTTGCTCCTCCTAAAGACATCTTATTCCTGATTCAAGTTTCCATCCAAATGTTACAACCAACAAAAAGCCTTCCCTGGCCCTAGCATTTAGAATCAGACTCTCCCTCTGCTGTACTTTGAAATGTCCTGTAATTGAGCCTCTGTGTTTGTGTTTTTCCCCCTCACCCACAGGCATGCAGGTTTCTGTGTGCACGTAGGAACCCACGTGCAAATAAAAGCATTACATTGTGATATTCCTCAGCGGAGCAACTTAGTCTTATTTCTTGTTCTCTCTCCAGAACCAAGCATACTTCTCAGGCATGTTTCCTGAGCTGCATAGTTTTGAACCACCTCAGTAGAGAAGAGAGGACACAGGGGTGTGGACACAGAAGTCATAGAGATTTAGAAGCCATTTTGTACTCTGATTTTGTTTTCCTACTCACTTGTGATATTCTCATAATAAAAATAAAATGAAATTTTAAAAATAGGACTAATTATAATGAATTTTAATTCAGCTATGTCAATGACTTTGATCTTTGATTTAATAAGACTGCGTAACTTCAGATGTAAAATGAATGTTTCCTATATTCAGAAATATAAACTTCACTTTATGGTATGGAAAAAGAAGCTATTTATATCTGCATCTTTTATTGTCTGTAACATATTTTAAAATATTTCATAATAGTTTGGAAAATAATATCTAAGCTATGTAGCCAACCAAATAGCATCATTGTCATTTGAATAATAGAGTCATGAAAAATCATATATGTGTCATTCCAGAGAGGAAAGACAACATTTTACTCTTAATAAAAATTTTCATTAAGCCATGGGGCTGGCCCAGTGGCATGGCAGTTGAGTTTACGCGCTCTGCTTTGGTGAACCGGGGTTCGACGTTTCGGATCCCGGGCGTGGACCTATGTATCACTTTTTGAGCCATGCTGTGGCAGGTGTCCCACATGTAAAGTGGTGGAAGATGGGCACAGGCCTTAGGTCAGGGCCAGTCATCCTCAGCAAAAAGAGGAGGATTTGTGACAGATGTTAGTTCAGGGCTAATCTGCCTCAAAAAAATTTTTTTTCATTAAGCCAGAGATTTTCCAATTAAAAGCAAGACTGAAGGGAAGGCATGGCTTTTTAAATTTAAATACCATCACAGACTTTTACAGTTTCAATTTTAAAGTGCTTCATTGGCAATTGCATCTTTTCTTTTTTTTCAATTGATATTCAAATTATTCTTTCTTAATAAAATCATGGATACTGCATCAAAGAACCTACTTAGTTGTATATAATCCTGGAATAGTCCTAAAGAGCCATCCATTGTATCTATCAATAAGCATACTTCATTATTAAAAAACTGAAAAAAACTCATTGCCTCATATAGAAGCATAATATTTACAATGGAGTCAATCCTGGGGTTAGCGTCAGAGCTTCTATTTCAAGTCTGGACTCCAACTACCATTACTACCTTTTTTCTTCTCAGGCTCCCTTTATTCAACAGAGTATAACAAACAGCTATCTTTCCTATTCTATGGTTATATTTTAGCAGAGTAAATATCTTAGACTCTTCCCCAAACCCTTACTTGAACTCTCCCTTAAGAAACTAGGTCCATAGTTCTACTACAATTTTTTAAACATCAGTAGAGAACTCAAACCAACCTAATAATATCTAACAGTCTCCGTAAAATTTCCTATTTCTAATCAATAACTAAGATTAAGCTTGTTGTAACAAAACAGATAGATAAATCATAAAAATGTTAAAATTTCACAGAATCGTTAAGAACAACTATCTCTTTTTATAAATGAGAAAACTGAGTTACACCTAGCATAAATGGCTTGCCTGGAATCCTATACCTATAATCAAACCATTAACTCTTGCCTGTCTTTTCCTCAGTTGTCCTCAAGCAGCAAACACCAACCCAGGAAATTCCAAGAATCCATATTTTCCTGTTGTGCGCAGGGACTCCTATAAATTTCTGTAGATGATCTTACAACTGTTCTCACTGATTGCACTCTGTGGTTGTGACTGCACAACTCCAAATAATGACTTCTGATCTACAATGGTTCCTTAGTAGCTCCTTCCCCATACATTATAAGGGTAACAGTCTCGTCTTCTAAACCTCACAACGGTCCTACCTCTTCCTCACCTTATAACTTGTCTTTATATCTCTCTTATATAAGAGAATCAATTTAAACAGAAGCTTGCTTCCCCAAATCGAGTATTGGGCTTGGTTCAGCAGGCATTTAAGTTTCTTGTGAATCAGCTGAATGTGTGAAGCTTGTTTTCAAACTGTTAATGCACGTCTCATTCAACTTTCACCACAGAGCCAGATTAACCTTGCTGCTAAGGTGGTACACCTGCTTGAGTCTCTACTAAAAGTCACAAGTGTTCAATGAGAACTCTCCATTTGTGCTAGATGGAATTTGAGTGTCCACTAGCCATGTGGAAACTCTTAAACATGTGCTGGTTCATCCTCCTGTCATTCTGTGCTTCCTCTTCATAATTTCACCCCACGCCTCTGTGACAATATTCAGTATCATATTCTAGTGGATGCTACACAGGTTTCTTTCTCTGCCTAGCTTCTTCCTCTCCTGATCTCTTCCCCACAGATTTCAACTAACTCAGCATCCCTGAACTCCTGTCTCTCATTCCTTAACTCGACGAATTCACCCAGCACTGAGGCGCCATGCTTTGGAAAGTCAGGATGATCTTAGTGGTTTCTGGTCCTACAGGAATCACAGTCCTGCTCCGCCTTTTATCCTTTTATTGAAAAGAGCTATTTTATATATTTTGTCCAGTCTTCTGTGTGTTTACTGGGGAGGATAGTCCAGTTTTAGACACTCACTCATGGCTAGAAGTAGAAGCCCCCACTCGTGTTGCAGTAGTCACTGATTCTGCAGACATAAACCTGAAGGCATAGTGGGAATCTGTTAAATAATCCGTTAAATTTATTTATGGAATGAAAATTTGCTAGGTAAAATAATAACCATTTATCATCAAAAATATTAAAAAAATACTTTTATATACACGTTATTCTTTGTCTAATAGGTGGTCGATAAACTGCTAGAGAGGAAACGATACAGAATATTACTATGATGACCTGTAGATACCAATAGGCGAAGAGATTTGGCATTTTCATTTGTCTTATGGGGCTGATGAAATTAATGTCAAGTCTAAATTAATAGATTAATGTAAAATCTAAATTTAAAAATGAAAGTTTAGACTACAGAGCAGCATTGGTTGTGTAGGATCAAAAGAAGAAAAAGATATGCTAAAGAAATTTTTCTACTTGAAAATAAAAGAGCAAGAGTAAAAAACATTCTTTTAGCAAAGTCTGGAGATCATTTTAAACCACTCCTAAAAATCTTTGCTTCCTTTATTAATAAAACAACACTGCACTGTTATCAATGATGCTTTGTGCTTGTCACTTTGATATGTGACTTTCAGAAGAAAAAATCTACTATACTTCACATATGGCATCCTAAATCCTGTCAGAAATAATGCCAAACACAAACATAAACAAAAGGTCAGAAATCACACCAGTATTATTTTAATACTTTGTATGGCCCAAACAATGGCAGTAACTCAGGATGATTCTGTCTATGATGGTAAGGTGAGTGATGGATTTTTCACTTAAGGTAGACGTGTACTTCCTTGAATAGACTCTGGACACTTCTGACAGACTCTGCTCTCTCTGGCTGGCGCATCATGCCCTGTTTTTCCCTAGGCGACTCTCAGGGAGTTTGACTTTTCTCTAGGTCTTGCTGCCCTGATTTTGTACCTCTATTTAAAATTCATCACTGATTTAATTAACCTCAAATACCACTCATAATCCAGCTGTCAGAGCAAAGAACTGAGCAGCTGCTGGGAATACAAAACAAAGCAAAGAAGACAGTGCGGCAGAGCATTGAAAGGAGTGGAATGACAACTGAGCACTCCTCTAGGAACAGAGCATTGCCATAGAGAACAATGGTTTGGTGTTTTGCCTGACTCAGGAGCACTTTGCATGATCAGATTCCACATGTAATTGCTAGGACGCTCTGGGAAATGCAGGCAGCACCGTTGGTGTTCATAGCAAGTTGTTTGGCGTCTTAAAGATAATTAGGCAACTTGGGCTGCATTGTTTTGCAGCACGTATTATGCAGAAACACAGGGATAATAAGGCAACTTTATGTAAGCTTCGTCCCTTAAATCATGTACAACTTTTTTTCCTGAAAGAAATACCCTAAACTTCAAACCATGAGTCGATCGCTAATTATTATGGTTTCCTGAGACAGAGAAGACTGAAAAATTTGCCCAGGTTCAAAGAGAAATGCGGAGATAGATGTTGAATTTTAATTAGCAAGGTCATTAGCATATTTTTTAAAAAGTCTGTAATATTTGGAGTTTATAAAACGATATGTAAAACCATATTAATGAAGTATAAGTATGAGATTCTTCTCTGCCAAAAGGAGAAAATTCTACTTTGTACCCCCTAACAAAACTGTTTACCAACCATCAGCCAATCTTGGAAAATAAAAATATTGACTACACAATAGGATTTTGGCAATGAATTAATGTTCTAATGGAAGAAATTATTTCCTAAAATGCTGTGCTGCTGTTCTCATAAAGAATATGTAGATGTGAATGGCTTCTAGTAGCAACCATATGGCGCAGAGTGAAGGGCACCCACCCTGTCATTTACTGGGTCTGTGATCTTCAGCAAGTTATGTACACGTGTGCCTCAGTTTCCTGTCCTGTAAAAAATATAAATTATAGTGGTATCTGACACATAAGATTTTCTGGAAAAGTTAAATTAATTAATAAATGTAAAATGCTTCGAACAACACTATTGACTGTTTGCAATAATTACTATTGTCATTGTTATCACTGCCCTTGTTTTTGTTAGTATTGTTATCATTCCAATGGGGAATGAACAAAGTTTGATCCTGCTTCATCTTAATTATTCATGGAACCAAGTTTATTATTATTTATTATTATTATAAATTATTAATAGCAACAACCATAATATTTTCACAGATGTTACTTTATTTACTTCTTCCTTTTCCCTCTGAAGTAGTTATAAAATTGAATACAAATAGAAATGCATAAATATTTTCCATACTTTAGAAAATTTTGCTTATTGTAATTCTCCTAACAACCCATGATGGATGTAATATATCCATTTTTATTTTCAAATGAGGATTCTGAGTTTAATAGAATTAAGTAACCTGATAAAAAACAGACAGAATCATGACTCCAAATCTTACCAGCGCCTTCACTTTGGGGGGGCAAATCCTCAGGAGTGCACTGAGGTCCTGGTCTTCAGCAATAACGACACGGGTGGGTCTTTCTTTTCAAAAGAAAAGGAGAAGGTGATGAAAACCAAAATAGCCAAACAATAGCAATATTAAAAAATATGTATATAATTCAATGTATTTCATTTGATTCCGTGATCTTTGTTAAAGTGTCAGATGTATTTCAGAAATTTTTTTCTTCAGATTTTGGAAAGGTAAAAGTTGGCATAAAATATATATACTCTCAGAAGGGAATGGGGGAGAAAAAGAGGCTTAAATAATAGCTATGCGAGGTTCACTAGAATTCAGCTCAGATTGTGTAGCCCAAAGTTTGTCACCCGCTTCCAAAAACTTTTTATTTTCAGAGTCTTTTGGATTCCAAAATGGTGAACAAGGAATGGTTTACCTATTTAACTCATCGTAGCCATTGAGTTGACTTTCTAGTTAGGAGTGTTTGCTCTTTGCCTTAGTCATTCACTTTTTAAAAAAAATAATTTTATAGCTATATACTTTACCCTGATATAGAATACCTTTTATGGTCTTTATATCCCTAACCTCCTTAAAAATACAAAAAAAACACTATTTTGTCCTCATTATCCCCAGACGTCACTAACTGGCCAACAAGGCTAGGTTAGGATGTTAGAAAATACCATACAGAACAAAACGACAAACACTGACATCTGACACCTATTCATCATCTAACCCTCTATTTATCATCTTCCTATCTACCTGTTTATTCATCTTTTTTAATTCGAATGATGGACTTCCATGTAGAAGTTCTAAAACGTAAGTTCCCTTCATTCTACATTGAGCTATATGCACCCTGGGGAATCTGCAAATGTCCTGAAAGAGCATGACAAACACGTGCATTTTGCCCTACTTTATAAAAGTAGGACTTTCTCAGCCCAAATCAGATCCTCAAAATGACCCATAAACCAAATCATACATTACAAATTCCACAGAGTTAATTTTCTTATAAATAAGGATTTTTATTCCAGAAGTACATTATTAGTGCACCCTCCCAGCGTATTTATGAGACCGAAATTATGCGAAGTGGGATATGCTGCATACATCCACTCCCCATCCCTCCTGGTGGCTTGTCCTTGAAGCTGGCACGATCTATATCAGCACGTCTGGAGAGGAAGAGTGCAAGCCGTGGATGCAACACAGCAGCTCCTGCTCACTGGATCTGAAGCTGAAGATTGAAGTTGTGTCCGGTTATGGTCCTTGTTCATTTGGTAGAAATTACTTGGCTCTACATTTTACAAAAGTCAAACCAGGACTAAAGATATCCCTTTATGCCAATTTGCTCAATCGTTTATAGCGGAGAAAGTAAATAAGGTTTCCCATGTTAACGTTCTCTATGATATGTCCCCAGACGTCATGTATACAAAACTAGGATAGAAAACTCCTATCTCTGAGGGTTTTATTTTGACAGCTTTCTTTCAAGCATTCTTATTGAACACTTGCCCTTATACAGAGTTCTTATTTAATTATGATCTAAATAAATACTTGTGTCTTAATCTTTGCCAGCTCGCAGTGTGTTTGGCAATCCACTGAGAGAAGATGGACATAGAGCCAATTTTGAAAATACTGGAAGCTTTGGCTTCTGGTCAACAGTGTTGAAAATGTGAAACAAAATAAGAACGGATTCTCAAGACTTGTAAAGCAGTCATTTTCACTTACAAGAGAAAATACTGAATTGAACTTAAATAGAATTTTAAAGATATTGTTATCTGAATAGCTGGCTCCTCTTAGGCCGTGTTTAGAAACGTTTGCAAGAACTGAAGGGACAGACTCTAAGCAGTGCTATAAAGTATGCGTGAAGCTTCCTAAAGCTTGCCTAATCTATGGACAAGAGCTTAGGGGTATGAAAAGAGCACAGAGGTAAATTACATTTTCGTGACATGATATCATACTATGAACATGACTTACTATTGATGTTGATCTTGATAATGTGGCTAAAGTAGTGTTTTTCAGATTTTTCCACTGTGTAGTTCCCCCTTGCCCCCTTTCCATACTGTACTCTTTGGAAGGAAGTCATACTGCACAGCCCACACTTAAAAAGTGAGGAGGCATGCTCGACTTCCTTGAGAGTGGAATATCTACTAAAAGTATTTGGAATTCTTCTGTACAAGAGATTTGTCTCTTTTCTCTTATTTATTTTTATATTTAGGCATTTATTTGTATCAGTGTGGACTCATGAATATTTACTTTATACTTTGGCTTATAAGCCAGTCCTGCTTTATTTTCTTGCTCAAGTCCTTCCAGGTTTGGCCACTGGGAGCTCTTTCAGTTGGCTCCCATACCCCTTTGCCATATGCTCATCATTGTGGGATGGGCTGTTTGAGCACTTCCTTACTTTCTAGCACCACAAGATGCTCCAGGTTCACTTTGTATGTTTCCTGTCCAAGTAACTGTGTACATACTAATCCTTTCAAAATAATTTATGCCCTTCCATAAACTAACTTAAAAACTATATTGTGGTACCAAAACTAATTATGTAAGACTGAGTAATTGCTATTTGGCTCCTCATGTCTTTAAAGCTGTTATAGCAAAGTAAAGATTTTTATTTGTAATATCCCACTATGTTTAACATAGAGTGCCACAGTGTTACCAAATCTATAATATTTTTTAGAGAAAAGTCATAAAAACATGTTAATGAAAATGCTAAGAAGCTGAGTTTTAGTGGACAATACATACAGCCACATCGTGATCTGATATTTGAAAGTACTTGTAGGATAATATGAGGTTACCATTTATTGCTGCATTGTGCATTTTGACCTTATATATTTCCTCTTTCTCTACCTTACAACAAAGTCAGATGATATAATGGATTTCAAAGGCACCAATTGTTCGTTAGATAATCAGTAATCTTTAGCTCTCATTTTTTTAAACTTAAGTACTGCTGTTTCATCGCATTATCTCTGCTGAGAGTGCCAAATGAACCTAATAGCACACACATACATCTATACACGTATATACACACACATATATTCTACATATATACATATACATATATGCATTTATAATATAGCATGTGGACAAAAAAAGAACTTAAAGCTTTCAAGTGTTGGTAATCATGTCAATGACTGGGGTATGTTTGATAAAATTCTGTGATTGGGGAAGGAGGGAGGAAGATGTCTAAAAGAAGACAAGAGGAAATTCTGGTGCACTTCTGGGATTTTCCTTTGTAACAGGAAGACTTCATTAACAGTGAATGATGGTCACAGGGAGCAGCGGCTCCAGGAATCATGTCCTACCTATTAGCTGATCCTGGTCTAACACATTTACCTGGTGGAAGATGTATGACCCGGTGGTGATAAAGCCCTGTGTAGAGTTAAAGAACTGTTCTAGTAACCTCTTTGGGCCTAAATGCTATGACTCTAACACCTCTCCAAAATAGTCTCCCATGAAGGCTGGGGAGTGCTTTGTCCACCTTCAGCAGAAAAGTGGTCTCAGCAGCCAAAATAAGTTATGTAAAATTCCTGAAATATTTATTGGGTGTTTAGTATATTCCAGCCCTGGTTATTAGCAGTGGGAATTCATAAATAAAATGCTCGGGGACAAGCTGTAGTCAAGCGGCATCTACAGCTCGAAAATCAGCCACGGTGCAATATCCAGGAACTGCCTAGGAGGGCAGAGTCAAGGGACCTCAGAAAGACAAACAGAGTGGCGGAGTGTGCATGGCCTCTGTCCGGGGTCCAGCGGCAGTGCAGAGGGGAGCGGCTCTGGTCAAGTAACATTCTGGCTTCAGCAGAGCCTTGTCTGGTTGTGCAGAAGAACGAAGTTGATGTACTGGACACTGCCGCGTGTGCTGCCCCAGCAGCAGAGTGACAGGAGTGGTGGTGCCGAGGACAGCAGCAGCCAGAGTTCCCCAGCCTGCAGAAGACTCAGTGGTCTGGCGGAAAGGACAGAGGAAAAAGTGGCACAAACCCTTGCTCAAGGGGAGCATTCTGTGCTGACCTGTGGCAAAGAGGGAATGGAGGCGGAAGGACAGCTCAGACTGCTTTGTGAGTACATGTGATATAAGATACTTGAGAGAGGAAGGAGACGAAAAAGTTGATAAATCCTCAAGTCACATGGTAGGGGATTAAACCATTAGTGAAATTTCTTGAGAATGATATATCCTTAAACTGATGAGGCCTGGAGAGGACAACAAAGACAATTGATGCACTAAATTGTGTCACATGAAAACCGTTTTGAAAAATACAGAAAATGTTTATAATTAGCTAAAGTGTAAGTAGATTTATGGTTTGATGTATAATTGCTTTAAAATAATTGTCAACGTGAAAATACTGTAAGGTAAAAATGGAATCACAGATATCCATACCCATTTTATATGAAATATCAAAGAAAGCTGTCTGGCTTAATCCTGGTGTGCCTTGATGAAAATAACTTTTTATTATATTATTTTATGAACTTGCTGCACGATGATACTTATGTGAGTAACTAAACTTTTCTGATTCACTCTTTGGAATTTAATATGACTAAAGCAACGTGGTTGATCCTAGTTTTAGTCTTTGGAGAGAGAAGTTGTCCCAGGGTCCAGGAAAGGTGTAAACAGTAATTGGTTTTGGCAGAGAAACCTGTGTCAGCGTGCCATCACCTTGTCCACTGGGGGCTGATACCAGGATGACCTCCGGCTCTGTCAGCAGCCTTGTGAATGTGCAGTGCTGCTGGCCAGCAGTGTGTATTTTGTGAAGTTTCCACAGATTGGTTTTGTTTCCTGGGGAAATGCTACTTATTCATATCTGTTTTCAAGGTTGTTAAGAAGGAAAACGCTTTCTTTCCCAGTGCCTACAAGAGGCACTGTGAAATCTGTCTACTCACTCTTGTTTTTTAAAATGTTGACATTAACCACCTATAAGGTTTTGTACTTAGTTATGCTCCAAAGGGGGATAAGCGGCACAAATTTGGAATTTTTTTACATAAAATAGTAACTTCAATATTAACCGAAAACTAACTTAAACTAATTGCTCTAGGTTTAAAGAACTCAAACAGCAGGAAGAAAAGTGCCTCTTTAGTTGGCTCCATGTATTTGTGCTTATGAAAGTGATTTTACGATATTGGAAAATTCGTGAGATCTGTCTTGCTATAATCACATCAGTTTCATAGCTAAAAGTTTTTCTTTTTCTAATAATTTTGTTTGTAAAGTGAAGATTTAACCATCTCTGCATAATTATTAGAAGAGCTTTAAATCACCAAAATTATTAGTTTCCCCATTCAGTGTTTAGTTTCTAGTCAATATTTACTTAATAGCCGAAAAAGATTGAAAAAGAAAAAGAGAAAATATAAACTTCAAATACAATATAAGCCTTTGCTAAAAGAATAATCCACATCATAAATATGTCTGAAGTAAAATTATCTACAGACAATTAAAAAATAATAACTCCTCCATATTCACTGCAGCTTTTGATGCTTTATCAAGTAATAGAGATATTGTTGTGATTAGGAAGTTTTTATACTTGAGGATATCAGAAAATATCCATTAAATTGAAGTGATATTATTATAACGATGATATCTGAAGGTTTTATTCAGTTGCCCTACGTCATTATAATACCACCTATTTTCCCCAAAATATCAGAGATTCGTGGATATTCACATGGTCCTGATCCCCACCCACCCTTACCCTCTGCATACAGCTGTCGTTAAAATCACCACATTGTTTTAACTTACATATTTGCCTGTCTCCTTCCCTAAACTACTCAAGACTAGTGGCTATTTGTCTCCAACATTCAGCACAGTACAGAGCACATGAGGGACATTCAACACGCATTATATAATTGAATATAAATGAATGTTTATTTGCAAAATGTTTGCTTGATTTTCAAATTCGATACCTGATTCTCATTTATCGTGAAAATGACACCACTGATGGACAAGAAAGGGAGCTTAATTGGTTTAAACAGAGACATTTTAGAATTATTAGAGTTTGTGCTCTAATGATCTCCTACGAAAATTCTTCAGTCTTATGTATTTGGCAATTAGTAAACAGCTTATCGTTCATTGTTTTCCATGAGTTTACACCTTGCATGGCCGACATTCGACTATACGCTACTTGAGGGCATGAATTTAACACTTCATTGTATATCCAACATTTCTATAGTACCTAGTGTGTTGCCTGATTCAAAATAAGACTCAGATCATATGTTCTTATTATCTATGCTTGCTATAAAAGAGTAATTTAACTCAGCAAATGCTGAGTACTTGTTGAATCCAACATTACGCTCAGCCTTGCATATAAAAGTTAAAATGACAGCTCCTTCTCTCGCTGATTATAACCTAGTGGAGAAAGAGCATAGTTGTCAAGGAGTTAAAACACATAGTGATAAGCAACGTGTTTGGGGTTTGCTTGGTTATGAAAATCTTCAAAGAACTAATGTCTGTGCTGTAAACTAAAGAACAATGAGAATTAAAATCTTTAAACAGTTGATGAGAGTTTCCTAACAAGCAGAAGAGTGCAGGGAAACATTTTTAGCAAAAGAACGACATGATCAAATTTGTATTTAATAAAATATCATTGGCTGTACTTTAGGGAAAGATTTGGTGAGAGTCAGGCAAAAGTTGGTCAAATACAAGGCTGTTTCATAGAACTCCCCAAGGGAAGTATGGCTGTCCGTGCTAAAGAAATATCACGGAGAATGGAGAGAACAGGGCAGATTCAGGCACTAGGAACAAGATTGTCTTAATAGGACTTGGTCCTTCTACACAGATATAGCTAGAGAGAAAGTATGTACGTGTTCATCCTTAGAGACTTCTTACCATTGTGCCTTCAATTATCATCTGTCTGTATTGTGCTGACTCTCCAAAATCTCCATGTGAGATCGTCCTCCCCATCTCAAGACCTATAGATACATTTCCTCTCAGTTACCTATATTTTAATAGTTCAAGGACATCGCAAATTTAATAAAATCAAAACTCAAGAAATTTGTTTTACCCCACAAGCTTCTCTTTTGTTTTCTTTCTCAGAGAATGTCATCAATATCTCCAAAGTTGCTGAAGCAGAAAGCTGAAGGGTGATAAACCCTTCACATGCTTTCTCAAATAATAGAATTAATATATTTTCTGAAACAAATAATGTCTTCCAAAAATGCTTTCTATTCGGAATTCCCTGTGAGGTGAAAGGCTATTTACAGTAGTAGTTGAGGACATAGACTCTGAAGCAGAAAGCCTTGGGAAGGATGCTTACTCTCCCTCTGCCTCAGTTCCCACATCTGCAAAACAAGAATACAAATCACTACTCCGTCACGACTTCACAACGCTGCGATGGCATTTAATGAATCAATGCGTGTGAAAGCTTATGAACACAGCCTGGCAAAGAGCATGTAAAAATATATATGTGTATATTTATGTTTGTATGTGTGTATATGCATATGAACACACACACACTTATTATATATTTTAGGGCACAGATTACTGTTGTTTTCTCTTTAAGGGATATTTTTTAAATGTCACCTCACTCCTCCTATTTTCCCCCCTTCCCAAATGTAAACATTTGCTTCCTAGACAAAATGTGTTAATTAGAATCACATATCAAAGAGAATACGAAGATAGTTGTGTAAAAAAATAAATGGATGTATCCAAAAGAGATGATGTGATGTTGGACAATTAATTTATCTAATTTTACCCATGGAAATGGTATAATGCTTTAAAAAAAGAACATATTGTAAAGTCAGAAGCTATGGGTTTGAACCCCTGTTCGTCTTCTTGTGTCTCCTTGGGAAATTTATTTACTTGTACTCAACAATAAAATGGAGACAATTATACCCGTCTTAAATAACTCAAGTAAGGTTGCTGCAGGGATCACATGCATTGCTACGAGTGGAAAGCAGTTTGTGACGGGGGCAGCTGACATGCCAGTCCCTCCAGGGCTTACTGTTGGATTTCAACTATGAAGAGCGTCGAGGTTGATAGCACTGCCCAGTCACGGGGCGTGATCGTGGATCCACGGTAAGGTTGGAACCTACATCACTTGCTGACAACCCTATGTGGTTTACAAGAGAAACGTCTAAAACAGAAGGACGCAGACAAGAAGAAAGTCAAGAATGGAAAATATTCTACTATGCAAATTCTAAATAAAATAAAACAAAGAAAGTAGTTGTAGCTATGTGACTATCTACAAAACGGACTTTAAGAAAAAAACAAAGTGATACTGACTAAAATTAGTCATTGTATGATGACCATAATTATTTTAGAAGGAAAATATAACAATTTTAATTTAGGTTGCACCTAATGATATAGCTGCAAATTTTCTGTTTAAGCACAGGTTCTGTCATTTTAAGCAAGAGAAATAAGCTCTAAATCAAACAGAAGGAAAAAGTTGGAAAGCTACTGCTTCGCTCATAAGCCTGACAGGGAGGTTGGAAAATTAGGGAAACAGAAAGAAAGGCAGTTATGCTAAGCTTTAAATACTGCAACCAGGATTATAATGTGCGGAGCAGTCGAGTGACAGTGCCACAGTGGACACAGCTGGACACTGACCCTGCTACTGGATGCAGCTGCTGGCACCACCGCATGGCCTCACCAATTCTGTAGCATCCGCTTTGCTGAATGAATCATATACCTTCCTGGCTACCTGAAAATGGAGCCCAAGAATCCTAATTACCAATTCCTTTTTTGGCTGGAAATAGATAGATGCCAAATAGATGAGTAGGTAGGTAGGTAGATAGATTGGTAGATATACAAACAGATAGAAAAAAAATTTATCTAAATGGATAGTCAATAAGAAAATTTCAAAACAAAAAGAAATATAAAAATAGAAATGTTTTCTTCTTTATTTTTTTGAGGAAGTTTAGCCCTGAGCTAACTACTGCCAATCCTCCTCTTTTTGCTGAGGAAGACTGGCCCTGAGCTAAAATCCATGCCCATCTTCCTCTACTTTATACGTGGGATGCCTACCACAGCATGGCATGCCAAGCGGTGCCATGTCCACACCCGGGATCCGAAGTGGCAAACCCAAGGCTGCCGAGAAGTGGAACGTGTGCACTTAACCAGGCCGGCCCCAGAAGTTTTCTTTCGCAAATAACAGAACAAAAACTTCCAGTACAACTACAAGACAAGGCTAAAATATACAACTCTTAATGGAAATTACTGCTCTGATAGATTTCAACTTCTCTTTTCGTGCCTGACCCTGAATGAGATTTCTGACTTATTGATTCATCAGCAAGGAAAGTGGCTGAAATATTCTTCAGTAATTAAAAGCATAAAATCCAATCTCCAAAATATTGATAGGTCGTCTCACATTTTCTCCCCCTTTTGTTGAGCCAGCTTTGATCTGGAGTTCTGTGATCCTGTGGCCTGAAGTAATCATGACACAGCAGCTGGCATTTGACAGGACAAAAAGCAAGCTGACAGCCACTCCTCAAACAAGCATAGACCGTTTCCAGGGTGAAGCTGAATTTGACTTTTAATTTCAAAGATATTTTCACATAGTGTCACACACACTCACATACACATACACAGGCTGATGTTACAAAATCAATGCTGTCTTACATGAACCAAAAGACTTCTGATGTCCAGAAGGCAGAAGTCTTGTAAGGAATACATTAGGGCTCTACATCCATGAATCCTGATAAGTTTAGAGTATCTAATACAATACAAGTACTGTCTTCTCTCATTGGTATGGAAAACAGTGATAATTAGTTAAAATAAAAAAGGAAACTGCTATAAATACAGAATTTCTGTTGCTATAATTATTTACCAACTTGGATAAATGTATGTATGAGTGTGTGCATGTGACTGTGTAATAACACACACATTTATGTATAGAAATCATAAATATATCACCAAAGCATTGTATTATTTCTATTCTTAAGAAGGAAGACCTTAATCTGCTCATGAAAATTATTTAGAGGAGTAGAAATAGCATAAGACTTAATTTTACAGAACAACAAGCACATACATAAATTCATAATGAAACATATTTAATGAAAAAAGAAATCAAATGCAATGCCACTGTGTTGTCTATTTAATCAAATAAAGCACTGGCATAATTTAAAAATGTCAAATTGATTAAAATACCAATTTCCAGTATATTGTTTTTCAGTATTACCTACTGTTAGGAGATTAAGAAGGAAAACACACTTTTAATTATCCCGTCAATTCCAAATTAGTTAATAAATTATAAGAAACTCTGCTAAAGTTAGAGTTGTGGAAAGAGAAAAGACAACCAAAGCCATTAAAATGAAATTCTATGACATCTTCGCGATGTGAGAACAGCTCAGAAAGATGCCTCAATGTGAGCAGGAGGCTGAAAAGTTTTCTAGACTAGTTTGGGGAAGGTCAGTAAAGTTTTGTTCTGAAAACTGTTCACTATCGAAATTCTTGCAAGGTATGGAAACACTGAGGTTGTGTTAATCTCAGGACTCGATGCAGGATAATTAAGACTGGGGCTGTGACTTCTCCCATAATGAATAATTGAATATTTGTTGAATAACTAAGTGAATGGCCATTGGTTACCCAATTTTGGTTTAGCAAGAGGATAGGGGAGAAACACTAAGAGCTAAAACCTTGACAGAGTCACTGGAAAATTTTTCATCAATCAGCATGTCTCACCAAATGCAATTAATTATTTTCTTTCCTTCTGTAATATTAATTTCAGTAAAGTTCCAGGATACAAAATCAACATTCAAAAATCAGTTGCATATCTACACACTAACAATGAACTATCTCAAAAAGAAATAAAGAAAACAATCCTTTTTTATAATAGCATCATAAAGAATAAAATACTTATGAATAAACTGAACAAAGGAGGTTAAATATCTGCACAGTGAAAACTATAAAACATTCATGAAAGAAATTGAAGAAGACACAAGTGAATGGGAAAATATTCTGTATTCATAGATTGGAAGAATTAATATTGTTAAAACATCCATACTACCCAAAGCAATCTACAGATTCAATGTAACTCATCAAAATTCCAATGCCATTTTTCATCAAGGTAGGAAGAACAGTTCTGAAATTCATATGCGACCACAAAAGACTCTGCACAGCCAAAGCAATCTGATGAAAGAAGAAAAAGGCTGGGGGCATCACATTGTCTGATTTCAAATTGTATTACAAAGCTATAGTAATCAAAACAGTACAGTACTAGCATAGAAACAAACACATAGACTAATGGAAGAGTACAAAATGAGGTAAGGATAGCCTCTTCAATAAATGGTTTTGGGAAAACTGGATATCCACATGCAAAAGAATGAAAGTGAATCCTTATCTTATACCATATACAAAAATCAACTTAAAGTGGATTAACGACTTAAACATAAGACCTTACATCGTAAAGCTCCTAGAAGAAGAAATAAGGAAAAATCTTAACGTTGGTCCTGGCAATGAATTTTATAACACCAAAAGCACACAAAACAAAACCAAAAATAAACAAGTGGAATTGCATCAAACTAAAAAGATTCTGCACAACAAAAGAAGCAATTGACAAAGTGGAAAGACAACAAATGGAATGGGAGAAAATATTTACAAACCATATATCTGATAAGGGGTTAATATCCAAAATATATAACAAACTCCTACCACTCAATAACAAAAAAATAAATAACCGTATTAAAAAACGGATACTTGAATAGACATTTCATCAAAGAAGACAGGCAAATGGCTAATAGGTATATGAAAACACGCTCACCATTACTAATTATCAGAGAAGTGCAAATCAAAACTACAATGAGATATCCCCTCAAGCCTGCTAGAACGGCTATTATTAAAAAGTCAAGAGATAAGAAATTGGTGAAGATGTGGAGCAAAAGGAACTCTGGTATTGGTTGGAATGTAAGTTGGTGCAGCCATTTCAGAAAATAGTATGGAGTGTCCTTTAAAAAGTTACAAATAGAACAACTATGTTCTAACAAACCCACTTTGTGGTATTTATCCAAAGGACTTATAATCAAGATCTCAAAGAGCTACCTGAACCCCTATGTTCATTGCAGCATTATTGACAATAGCCAAGATATGGAAACAAACCAAAAGTCCACCAATGGATTAATGAATAAAGAAGCATAGTGGAATACTATTCAGCCATGAAAAGGAATGAAGTCTTGCCATTTGTGGCAACATGGATGAACCTGGAGGACATTATACTGGGTAAAATATTCCAGACACAGAAAGCCAAATACTGCGTCATCTCGCTTGTATGTGAAATCTAAAATAGTCAAACTCATAGAAGCACAGTAGAATATTGGTTGCCTGGGGGCTCAGGCAAGGAGGAAATGAGGATGTGATGGTCAAAGGGTACAAAGTTTCAATTATGCAAGGTAAATAATTTCTCAGGATCTTCCATAGAACATAGGACCTATGGAAAACAATACTGTATTGTACACTGTAATTTGCTGAGAGGGTACGTCTCGTGCTAGGTGTCTTACCACACACACAAAAATAATAATAACTATAAAAAAGGAGGAAGGAGGAAGCTTTGTGAGGTGACGGATATGTTGATGGCCTTGATGATGGTCATCAAGGGTAGCAGAAATGCCACCCCGAATTATGACTGTAGGAGATCAGAACATGCCATGCCAAAACATGCTGCTTTCGTGTATTGATTATTTCGAGCTATAGGCACTTAGAAAACAGCAGATGCAGGGAGAGGCTTTCTGTAAACTCCCCTTATCTGCCTAAAGACAGATCCTCCAAGAGGAACTCAGTTGTCCTCAATCCCCTCCCTGGGAGTCTCACCAACCAGGGAAGATTGACTCACCTTATCACGGGAGAGGAGGCTACAAGTCGACACCACAGCCAGACAGAGTGCCACAAACCATCATAACTCCCATCAATTCTTCTAAGGGCCCAGTCATTTTTCCTAAAAATCAGTTAATCTCCATAAAAGGCCTACCACCCTTCTCTATTAAGGTGGTATTTAATCCTGAATTCTAAGCCCCATGGGGCGTTACCAACGTTTCCCTAGGGATCTCCCACATACACATGAGGCGTACATGGTAATAAACTGCTGTTTGTTTGTCTCCATCTTTTATCGCAGGAGTCTCAGCTAAGAACTCGGAGAGGTAGAGAGAAAATTACTTTTCCTCCTCTACAATGGTGATGGCTTCACTAGTATATGCTTATCCTCAAACTCAGCCATTTGTAGCATGAAATTTGTATAGCTTTTCACATGTCAATTATACCGCAATAAAATGTTTAAAAAAAGGGAGATCATACCATTCTAATGGGATGTAAGAGCTTTTACTTGTATGTGATCTTAAATACATACCCCAAACAGAGAAAAAATATTATCCTTTGCCTGAGACATGTCGTTAAAAATTTATATTTGAGAATAAAAGACAAAACTAGGGAGATACAAAATCCACGTGCTCCATTTCTGAAACTGAGGTTGATCTGTAACATACTCAGTTGTTACTTCCTTACCCTGTTTTGTAAACCAGTTCGAGAGAAAAGAGCAAACGCTAATCATCAATGTAATTGCCTTAGCCCTCCCAGTCATAATTTACAGCGTGGTATTTTGTGCATAAGCAATTGTTCTCTAAATATTTGTAAATAAATTATTAAAATTTAAAGTCAAGAAGAGTAAGAGAGCAAGACCTGGGGCAGAATGTCAAAGTGGATGTATAGAAAAATTTGGATAAGAATCACTCACACACTTGCTAGGGCGGTCCATGGTGTTGTAGTAATGAGCACAGATGGACACAAAATTTTTTTTTTGAGTGAAAAGGAGGCCAAGAATAAATCTTCTTATTATGGTAATGCATAAACTCACATACACACATTCGTATGTTGAAAATATGTATTTACTGTTTCTCACATGACAAAGTATTCTACATGTATTACTAATGTTTTTTTGAGGAAGTTAGCCCCGAGCTAACATCTACTGCCAATCTTCCTCTTTTTGCTGAGGAAGATTGGCCCTGAGCTAACATCTGCACCCATCTTCCTCTCTCTTATATGTGGGACACCTGCCACAGCATGGCTTTATAGGTGGTGCTTAGGTCCGTGCCCAGGATCCAAATTAGTAAACCCCGGGCCACCAAAGAGGAATGTACAAACTTAACCACTATGCCACAGGACCAGCCCTGTGTTATTAATTTTGACGCTTATAGTAATCTTACATAGGAGAGAGAACCACTCCTTATACAATCATATCCTACTTACATCATTTCTTCAAAGAAGCCTTTCTTTTATATTCCAGACTAAATTGCTCCCTCCCTCCATGTTACTTTATGGTTAGTACAGAGACTTTTATTATAACAATTTTAACATTTTATTTAGCTTAGTTTTTACTACATGCTTCCCTACTGTGTATCTCTTGGATGCAGAAGTTGAGCCTTGAAAATATTTATTGCAATATAACTGGTCAATTGCACATTGAATGAATGATGAAATGTTTGTTGAATAAATGAATGAATAGAAGAATTATTTTTTCTCATGTGAGATTAAAGGCTAAAATTTCAGTTTATATTTAGCAGAATAGGTGTTGGCATCAAAAAAAATAAAAGGCTTAGTTAGAATGCTCTACGTTCATAACATAAATAAAGAGGAAAGGAAAGAGTGATTAATGTAGACACGGAGAAGAAGAATCTTTGCTATTGCTGCTCGTGTGCATCAGACAACACGCCTCCTTATTAATACCTCTTTACTCACCCCATATAGTTTTTGCCTTCAGTAAAATCCAAGAAATTTTCTGTTTATACCTAACATAAAGTAGAGAAGAGATTTGGGTTGAAGAAAAGGCTTGGAGAAAAAAGACGGTGGCGTGTCTGTTTCCTCATTTGAGCAGCCTAGATTGAAGAATGAGGGCCCCAACTCTAGGAGTCTCCAGACAGGCGTTCAGATAACTAGCCACATGTGGCAACAGTTTGGCAAGAAGCCCTTCTCCTCCATTGAAAACTGCATCATTCTGACCCCATCAGGAGGATAAGCCCTCAGAGCATTGAGAGACAGCCTCCCTGGTGGAATTTCAGGATGGCAAGTGACTGGGGTAAAACCTCTACAGGCAGCCAGGTAAGCAGGGGTGGGCAAGTGGAAGCTGAAGCAAGAGAATGATACCCGAGTAACACAGCCTGAGAACTGCAGTTCATAAATTCCCAAATGACTGTGTGTGAGAGCTCCTCTGAGACACCAGAAATAAGTACAGGACACTGAAGGGGAGTGCTTGCTCACACTGTCACACCGGTCAGGGCCATCAAACCAAGAGTCATTTGAGTGGACAAGTAACGGAATTGCCAAGCAATTTTGAGGACCCAACTGAAATTGGAAACCATAAATCTGCCCCACCTGGCAGAGTTATATAGTTCTCTCCAGCAAAGCTCAGGAGAGGGAAAAAGCTTTTTATGAGAGCAAGGCAGTTTGTGAGTGTGTCTAAATGAAAGCATGAGAGAGCAGGGGAAGAATGGAATTGAAAGTAAGTGTGACCTGAATGGCCAGTCGTGATGATGAATCTGGTTAGGAAAATAGAGTCAAGAAGCAAATGATAGTCTAAAAATACACGGAGGAAATTTAAAGGCTGAAGTGAATGAAAAAATATATCTAGTGGAGATAAATGTTTGTTATCAGATAGAGGGATTTCAAATGAATGGTTTAGAAGGCAGTTCAGTCCAGGGAGATAATAAATCCTGACTGTGGCCTCAGGTGTGGTTTACTGAAGAAAAATGAAGTTAAAGTTATTGCCACAGGAAAGATTCAGAAATTGTGAGGAAACTAAAGTTAATCAGGATAAGGTGAGAGTGGAAGAGAATAAAATAAATGAGTAAGATGTAGCATTCTCCTCAGAAGGCAGGAATACGTCTGCCTTTGGAACGTGTCTTGACTAAGGGAAATTAACCCTGCCTGTTCTAGAACAAGTAGCTTAATGTCACCAATATCGTAGACAAGAGTGATGTCCTATGAAATGCCAATGTGATGTTCTGTGGAATGTTTGAGATCTTTGTGGATCTTTGTACGGCACAGATGAGGAGAATACACTGTAAAGATGGACTACTATTTGCCAGGTAAAAGTTAACGGCTTCTGGTAGCGCTTCATGTAGAGAGAAACCACTTAGCGGGCTCCATAGCTGAAGACCAGTTGTGAGGGTCTGGGCCCAGTTGTCATCTAGAACTATAGCTGTAACTGGAGTCACAGCATCAAGAAATTATAATAATTCCTAGACATTTTTCAAGATCAGTCCTCTTTCCACACAAGTCAAATAGACAAGTTAAATGGGGATGTGACAGTCACGACCATCCCAGAATCTTTCAAGTCCTTGGTGGCAGCATTAATCTCTGCAATAGCTTGAGGAAGGACATACTGTACTAATAGAGTGGTAGAACCAAGACGAAACGCCATTTGATCCCTTGACCACTATAAGCTCCTACTATGACGGGTAGACCATTGTGGCATTTTGATTCTCTAGAATTAACGCCATTTCAGAGCTAACGTCAAGCAATCCGCAAAAATTTTGGTTATTTTTCTTTCTTCATTGCTAAGACATCCTGGTAAATAACTTCAAGTTCCTTTAGAAAAAGCTAGGAGAAAGATATACATTATACATTTTTCACTAAACAACAGAATATTTTCTCAAGCAGAAAGGGGCTTCTCTTTTATTCCAAAGGCCCTGGGTTTATGAACTGCCTCACCTCTAGGAATGTTTTCAGGAGTGATATCTCTCTTTTATGATTGAAAAATTCAAAATTCTTTTCAAAAGATCTAGGCCTTCCTACCTATACATGTTAAGTAAGATTTTAGCGTGATGCCCGTCTGTTTCTATGATACTGTGATACATGAGCTAATGACAGAGATCTCTGAGCGTAAAAACATGCTGATCATGACTTTGAATGTTTTTCGGTTTTGGTAACTATGCTCACCTTGTCTCTGGCATTTAAGTGCCACCACTTGACCCATCCAATCCCAGGATCTTGCCCTCATTGAATTCAGGAAGCCCAGTTTAATGGCAGAAATTTCCAGTCATTTTGTCCTGAAGACAATATTCTCACAGAGCTCCCAAGGATGTTAGGACTCCCCTCACTAATGTACTTTTTACAGTTTTGCTGGTATGAGAGCGTCCTTAGTAAGGGTTTGTGTGAGCAGCTCTTACCTAAGAAATCCACTCTGGTATTTATCTTTCTTTACAATATAAAAAGAAATTCTGCTACTTTTTTTTATTCTGTGTCATCTATCTTTGTGTCCACGTTTCAACCAACCAACCAAGCAAACTGAAGGGGACACTATCGGTTTTCTTAAGCTGATATACTGAATGGGGAATCTCTGATTAGTGCCCTGTAGATGCACAGCAAACAAGCTTTTCTCAGTCCCACATTTCTATTCCACCTTGATCCCGCTCTCAGAGGCCTGTTTCACACACGTTCTCTAGATTTTGATATGTAAATTACCAAGATCTTGAAATTCTTTTGATGTGTATGGCACCTCCCCGCAGGCCACACTTGGCACTTGACCCTTTGGGGTGTGCAGAGACTTGCGTCTAGTTTAGAAGCAATGAGAAGTGGTGAAGGTGGGTTCTGAAGAGCAGTCCTGTGTGTGAAGTCTACTTCAGAGGAGGAAATTCAGGCAAGAGGAAGCTAGCCAACTGGGACCAAGGAGGAGGGGCTATTTTTACCAACAAAGAAAATGCTTGGAATTTAAACGTTCTAGGTCCTGAGCTTCATTTGCACGTTTTCAATGAGTGTCTCATAGTGAAGTGCCTCTGAGACTATAGGGGTGGGTGAAGGAATTGTTGACTCTGTAGCAGGAATGTCCTGGGACATGAAACATGTCATGCAACTTGTTTGTTTGTGCTTCTAGCATCTGCTTGAGTTCAAAATTATATGTACATTTCCCTTAGTAATTGAGTATTTTTAATCCTTTTTTTTCTTGGCTTAGAAATCAGCTTATTATCGCTTATTATAGACTTCTCAGGTTGCAGAGTCACTTGAAGTGTCAAACTCATCTTTTTAGTCTCATGCCAAGGGAGTATAACATGTCTTTGCTCTAAGCAATGCATAATTCCCTAATTCAGGATTGCCTCAGGCTCCATGCAGTATGCTTGCCACACATACTCTTGAGCACCATATGCTCAGTTTTAAGTACCAAGTAGCATACCAGCTCCCATCCAGCTTAGATATTCTGGAAACCAGTTTTCTTTCTCTGGGCCTCTGTGGGTAAGTACAGGGCTGTAGCAAAACCTAAAATATTTTTCTTATTCCTTACCTTAATTTAGCACTATCGGAATCATTCCAAGTGTTACCATTCTGACTGGTGGAATTCCTCTCTTTCCCAATCAGTGCTCCTGCTTTCATATCATAATTATAACATAATTTGCATGGCCATATAGTCACCCTATGTTGACTTTGAAATAAACAAGATTATACCAGTTATCAAGGATCAAGGTTGTAATCACTGTATAGGTGTACGTATATGTGTATTCTCTTTCAGAACATCCAAACCTGCCATACAATATCAGAAGAATCATTATTGAAGGTGAATTGATATTTTAAAATGATCCAAAAGCGTAAGTCCTCTAAACTCATGCTTATACAATATTACTTTTAAGTTGCAATGTGTATTCTCATTTTCTTCAAGAAATATGTAATCATAGTGGTAGCTGTAACAAACTCTTTCATTGGTGAGAATGTCAACAAATTAGCTTGCAAGAGGCATTTTCATGTGGACACAAGTCATTCTGGGACAAACTCAACCAGTTGAGCCTTGTCTCTTAATAACACTGTGTTGGAAGAGTCTGAATGAGTGAACTCTAGTATAATAAGCCTTGTAGAAGAAAGGAGGCATTAACAAGAACCCTAACTAGTAGTTTCAGGAATACTTGGTCAGAAGTGGTCTTAGAAGTGGGAGCAATTATTCCTTCAGTTCATAGCCCTTGGGCAATTTGATTTTATCAATACAAGAGGAAAGAAAAGCTGGGTCTGGGGTGCAGTTCAAGGAAGGTTGAGGAAGCTGGTGAAAGTGGAAATTTTTCAGTCCTCAAAGGACTCTTATAGCCTCATCTTTAAAGTACAGTCGAAGTTCGTGTTTTTAATAAAGAAGAGAATTAAGTACTCACATCCTTCCTTTAAGGGGTGACTCCATTATTCCCAAGATGACAGCCACTTATTGGATATAATTGGTAGGTTTCTTTGTGAAATAAATGAAATAGGTTATGCTATGATCTGAATGTTTGTGCCCCCTCAAATTAATTTCATATGTTAAAATACTAACCCTAAAGGTGACTGTATTAGGAGGTGGAGCATTTGATAGGTAATTAGGTCATGAGGGCAGAACCCTTATGATTGGGATTAGTGCCCTTACTAATGAGATCTCAGAGAGCTAGCTCATTCCTTCCTCCAGGATCAGACACAGCGAGAAGACACCATCTATGAAGCAGAAAGTGGGCTCTCACCAGACACTGAATGTCTGAATGGCCTGGCACCTCCATCTTGGACTTCACAGCCTCCAGAACCATGATAAATAAATTACAGTTCTTTGTAAGCCACCCAGTCTATGGTATTTTTGTTATACCAGCCCAAACAGACTAAAGCAGTTTACATTTTAAAATATTAACTTACGTAATTTTTTTTTTTTTTTGGGTAATTTCTGCTTTAGATTCCTTCACCTGAGGCTCAGTGAAGGTAGGAGTCAACAAAGAAAAAGGAGAAAGCATTGCACTTTGTCTTTCAAGATAGAATTTTTCAAAGCAGACTCTTACAGAACTCCCAAAGACAACAGTCACAAATTGATGGCAAGAGAGATACACTTGAGAAAGAAAATAGTTTTCTGATGTCCAGAAGGTTACATGTAATTACCATGAGCAAAATTGGAAGGAAAAGGGGGAGCCAGCTGGACTCCTAAGAGGTTAAAATGTTTTCTACAATATGGGAACATTATGCCAAGACTCACCCACAAAGTACATTCCCGTTTTCCTTAATGTTTCTTAGACTAGTTATAGATTATTGTTGTTTTGACTTACTAGCGTAAGTCAAAAGAGAGAGACACACACACACACACACAAGATCTCTGCCCTTCTGTATGTCACATATGCTGAGTGGATGAATTGGAATAAGTTGGATGAGTCATACAAAAGCAGATCATTGTTACAAGAATCTGGAAAGTTTGTATCTGTATTCCAAGAAATAGATTTTTTTCTGAAGACATAAGTCACATTGATCAACTGTTATTGTTTGAACCTCATTTAAACAGAGATATTTCTGATGATTCTAATAGTTAAAGGAATATTAGAATCTTTTTCCTAAAGCCTTCTAAAATGAACAAATCAGTTCAGTTTCTATAAAATAGAATAATTTGTAACTTTTTATAAAAGTATTCTTTGAAAATGTTAATGTGTCTTTTGTTTATTTTGAGCATGCTCTATCATGTGCTCTCAGCAAACAAAACTGTAAAGAATAAAATACAGAAAGATAAATTATGAGAGCTTCTGATGTTGCCCCAGCTATCAGACTAAATAATTAGAGAATCAATGTGAGATGAGCCTAAACCTTGGGATCAGAAGATATGATGAATTTTCAAGGAATTAATTTTAATTAATTAATTCTATGAGATCAACATATCTTTAAAGGTACGATATAACTCATAAGTCATAAATAAAGGATTTTTTTTGCTTTATGTTCATAGATCAAAAGTTGATAAGTTATCTTATGGACCTTTAAATGTCTCCCCTTTCTTTTGATGGATATTAATAAGATTCTGATATTTCCAGAGAAGTAATAAAGGTAGTTATGTTCGTTTGAGTCTAGTCAATACAAGGCCAAAAATAAATTAGTTGAAATTATAAATATATTTCCAGTCATTGATTTTTTTTCATATAATCTTTTTTATCCATGTTGAGGTGGTTTTGCAATGGTTAAGCATTTTGTCTCCTTTCCTGACTATTTCATGTAATTTTCACTGAGTTACATCTCCTCTAGTGTTTTTATGTGGATTTTCATATTTTGTTTCTATCTCTTAGATAATTGTCTGGAAGCAAATTAATTAACAAATATTGTTTAGAAATTGCTCTTCAAATGTTAGTTTATATGCATTAGTTAACAGGGTCATTCACGATACTTTAAAAACCATTTAAGGAATAATTTACATTTTCTTAAGTATTTTTATTTTTAAGATAAAATTCGTATTCCATTAATGATGCTTACATTACCTATTTAAATGTGTTTTCAGCATTTTCTATGAATTTTTGCCCTACAATTAAGGAGCTTTCTTGAGTACCATTTTAAGTATAATTTCTAACAATCTATTTCATTATATTGCTACAATTTTAAACAATTTTTGCTTTTGAGGTTAAAGCTGTAGAAAGAAGCATGTGCAATCTCAGTGACTTGTGTAGATGTAGAAAATGAAACCAAATGCTAAGAGCACATACAAAGCCTGAAAGTACCCGCACAGAGTTTACAAAAAAAGGAATAAAACACCAAAATTCAGATAAAAGGATGAACAAATCTAAAAGTTTCATGAAATTTGCAAAATCACCCTGTAGTGCAAAAATTATAAATAATTGGAAACCTGTGCTTAGAAGTATTTGCTTTTGATCAAATTGTCATTTTGAGCAATTTGTCATTATGCTCAATTTATCAAACCAGCTAGGTCTTTTACAATTATTTCATCTATGTTTAAATAAAATAGTTCTGCATTTGCTACTGTCAGCCCTCAATTGCAAAGACACTGGGAAATAAATTACTGTTCGAGGTGACTACTCATAAAATTACTTTTTCTTTTTTATCCATTAAGTATGTAGCACAGCAGTACCTCAGAACATATATATATATATATAATTTATACAATATACACTTTTATCATTTTCAAAGGTTTAATTTCCTGTGAATAGGAAAGGTAGAAAGAAACTAATATTCATTTCCCTATATTAACACAAGAAACAATTAAATCCATGTTTACTGAAATGTTTCTTTATCTTTAAACATCTTTTCCTTTCTTTTTTAATATCGAACTTTTAAAAATACCCCCAAATATCAATTAACTTTCTCGTCATTGTTCACCTCATCATATAGAGCATAATTTATTGTGACATTTGTACAAGAATACATCAGATGGTAAATTTAACAGGATAATATTCCCAATAGAACAATCTACTAAATTTTCTTGCTAACTTACCTCATTTTGACATACAGAGCTTCAAGTTAAGGGGTTTTGCAATTACGTAATACTGAATAAAGACCAACATTTCTCCTGTCTACTGCCATCTCTCCTTTCTTCTCTTCCTTCCTCGTCCCTCTACCCCTTTCCCTCCCTCTTCCTGCAGCTTCTCCTCTTCCTCTTCATTCTTCTTTTCCTCCTTCTCCTTCATAATGTGAGTTGTAGTACTTGAATAATAAAAATGCATTTGGAAATGCTATATGCCCTAAAAACACACCTGCATAACAAAGCAAAATCTTAGCATGAACTGTTTTAACTTCTAAGAGCTTACATTGCACTTCCATTGCTCAAACAGTATCAACTTCAAAGGAGTGTCCTTTATTATCATTCTGCTAATGTCCTTTGGGGATGAAGACTGTAATAAGTATCATCATTGAGTGGTAACCTAAAAGTTACTAAAATGGATAAATTGAAACTATATTTAGAAAGTAAGAGACAAAAATTTAGAAAGGAAGAAAAACTATTTGAAGAAACATTACTTATAGGTGATGAAAGCAAGACAAATTATAAAGATAACTAAAACTTGTGAATACCAGGTCAACCTAACTCAGTGCTTGATTCATGGACTGTGGTTCATGGTTTGGCTAGATGGTCAGGGACTTGAAAGGTACATGACTGGACAATTAGTGACAGGGAATATGGAGAAAAGGTATGTGTATAGACCTCTCTAAATGGGCAAAGAACATAAGCATGAACGTATTTGTGTCCTATATGAATGTTCACCTAAGGTTCACCTCAGCAGAGGAAGATTTTAATATCATGTGGATGTCTTAGCAATGAAGAAAGTGAAATAACCAAAATTTGTATGCTGCCAATCTTCCTCTTTTTGTATGTGCATGGCCACTGACAGACAAGTGGTGTAGGTCTGCACCCAGGAACTGAACCCAGGCCACCAAAGTGGAGTGCGACAAACTTAACCACTTGGCCACCAGGGCTGGCCGAGTTACTGTGTTCTTGTAGAACAGTCATGCTCTTCCCCAGCACTAGTCACAGGCCAAGCACATATTCCTGCCCTGCTCTTGTGGTAAAGAGTTTTATTCTTTTCCTTCCCTCAACGGGTTTGCAAGCAATGGGTTTTCATCAGTGCCCCAAAGCAGCAATGTTTACTGCCCCTCTCCCAGAAGGTTAAGGTCTTTGTTCAGTAAGACAGATTGGGAAATGGATCTGGGCAGACTCTGTGCCTTTACTGTAGCCGCTGAGATTCCCATCCCAAGCCTTCACCACCAGGGATCTTTCTCAGATTTCACAGTGATTTTTTATTAAGGGCCTTGCATGATCTGTGGAGAGATGCCTGCAAGCTATGTGAAAATCCCCCTTGCATCTACAGCCCCCAGAGGTTCTGTATTTTTTTGCTAGTCCATACTTGACCTGTACCAGTTCAATAACAATTTCTGCTCAGTTCTTACTGGTCTTGAGAGACATCTGCTCCAGATAAGCAAGTATTCATACTCTGTCTTGCCCTGTAGGCACCCATTTTTCCTTAAATTTTGGTTTAGTTGGTTACTTTGTGACATCAGCTCTGTGATGAATTTAAAGTTTATGAATTTGAAGATGGTCTGAAGTTTTTATTTTTATTGTTATAACAGTGGGAGCAACGTCCTTTTCAAATTTTACATTCCAAGGAGAAACCAGAAGTCTTTTGCTTAAGAATTTTTTTGTACTTTTCAATTTGATCAAATTGTGGACTTGGGTGGGCACGTTTTGGAAAACTTTATCTTCAACTCCTCCAATTAGTTTAGAAATGCCTTTTATAAAATTATCTCATTCACTAAATCCTGTATTTTCAGCAATCAAAGAGAGGACAGCATAGGATCCTAGTGAGATAATCCTAAATTTGAATTGCCAATATTTCCGTTACACAAGCCCCTAACATCATAAGGAGCTTGAAGGTAGTTATTGTGTCCTGAATTTGAAGTTCCCTAAACAGAACTGTCCCACCAAACTAGGTAACAGAGATGATAATCTAAGAAAAGTTATTTCTAATAACTGTTAAGCTCAATAATTTAGGGAAAGAATAGGACTTTAGCTCAGAAAAACTGATTACTGTTGCCAGTCTCATCATATTAAAATTAAAGGAATATCTTCTTTGATATTTTTCCTCCTTTTTCTGCTTCCAAAGATTATATCCACAGATTTAATATATATTTATTTCATTGTAGCATAATATATGACATCCTTTTTTTATAGTATTTTAAAAATTGGATTATCTCTTTTCAAAATTATAGCTGAGAAGAATGGGCTTTCATTCACTCTAAAATTCACTTATGGGTCTCCTCACTTACACTATATGTGAGTACTAATTAGGTTTGAATAATTCCTTCCACTGGAAAGTTGACAATTCTTGATTTGGTATTATCAAGATTAGATGTCACATAGTACTTAGTAACATTTTGTTGAGTTACTTTATAATTCCAAGGCCATAAAAAACTCCAAAGAATCTTCTGAATAATATTTTATCTCATAAATTAAATTATGTATTGGAAATTTTACTCTATAATAATTGTATTGAAATTTTTGAAATTGGGTCATCCATACATAGTCTACATGCTAAATCAATTATTGTATTTGCCTAAACAGAAAATTCTATTCCCTAACCACACCACTGACCAAGACTACCTTAGTGTTCCCCTCAGTTTGACAACACATTAAGATTCTAGGGCCCTGACTTCCCTTTTCTTGGAGCATTTACTTTAGAAAACTTATCATTGTAAATTCTTCCCCACTCCCTTGAGATATAGGGATTTTGAAAAGAATCTTATGAGTTTTATATCCCAGGACAGTCTTTTTCAAGGACCCCGAAGGCTTTGCTTCAAAATGCATTCATCGATGAGGACAGTGCCCATCTCCCAGTTTCTGTGGGAAGGTAGGAGCTTAACTTCAGGGGGCACCTCACTTCTAATTGTGAAACTATCTCCTGTCAGGAGGATACTAGAAAGTTTACTTTTCTTTCGATAAAGCCAGTTAGCAAACAGATGGCCTAAGATCTTTCCCTCACCCCAGGTCTTAAAAACCTACTCTCTTTTGTTTCAGTGTCATAGAGCTCAGACAGGGTTCTGAAGCCTCTCCCCTAGCGCAATAGCCTTGCATAGTCTTTCGTGCCTGTTTAACTTTGCCCCTGGCAATTTTGCTTTGACATCCTATAATAAATGATTATCATATAAGCAATCCCAGACTTATTAAAGTCAATAATATTAAGATCACAAATACAGTTCCTGAATCCAGAAACAGCAGATAGTGTTTTATATCTTTTACAATGTTCACAGCATTTTATTTTCCAGTGACTAGCCTATTTGAAACTCTATATATTCAAATACATATATACATTTTTTCAAATCTATATCAATATATATGCATTGTTTTTCAAATTCTGCCCAAAAGTCAATTTGCCATTCTCTGATAAAGTCAACATTTCCCATTCCCATTTCAATTTCGGCTTGTACAAGGCATGCGTTTTTTTGAATTGCCTTATATCTTCATATTGTTTTGAGTTTTCACAAAATGACCTTTAACTTTAACTTCCTTCCATCGGTCACTAGGAACAGAGAGGATGTCACCAACTAATTTCTTACTAATGGCTCCACCAAGATAACAAATTTTCTTCACTATCAACCTGACGAGATTTAGAGAAGCAAGTTAAACATGGAAATCAGCACATTCATGATCTGTCCTTGACGGTCTGTGATGTTTTGAACAAATCACCCCATGCAATGATCTCATGATCTATGTAACTTTTTTTCTGAGATCAGTAGGGTCCCCAATACTATAAACTAGAATCTGTGAGGAAAGATCTAGAAATGTAGCAGAAGGGAACATGGGAAAGAAAAATATATTGCCTTATAGGTAACTTGCCTCAAATATAATCACCGGGAATCATTAAAAACAAAATGGTAAGGGAGAGAGCTTTTGTTATCTCTGCTTTTGATTGCCATTCCAAATGGTTGAAATTGGATTTTTTTTTTTAGATATAAAATTTTAAAATGTCCTTTATGAGGATCATTACTGTATAGTGAAAGAACAAGAAAGAGAGAAAATAGGAAGGAAGGAGGAAGGAAGAGGAGAGCGGGAAGGAAGGAGGGGAGCGGGGAAGGGAGGGAGGGCAGGAGGAAAGAAGGAAAGAAAGAAGGGAAAGAAGATAATTTGGCTAGCCACCTATTTAATTACCCCTGCCTGACATCCACCAAAAAGAAATCATGTTTTCTGGGTATTTGTTATAAGTTTCCTAATTCCAGCAGTTACAGCATTGTTAATGGATATGGAAGGCATAATAGCTTAAGTCATTTACTTGGGGCATAAGTTTCTACATAGTGGGCAGTTTCTTCATTTTTCCTTAGATTAACATTTTTACCACACAAACTTACAAATCTCTCTTTTATATTACATATTAAGTTAACCACTATGTCTTCTACCAACTTATTTTGCCTAAGTACCATAACTCTATCTTTTCTCACTAATATGTATTTTTACATGATGACATCATCTAGATCTCACTATTGAAACACTGAAAGAGGAAACAGGAGAGAAAGTGTCTTGAAGAACAGATAATTAGGGAAGGGAGATCAAAAGTTATTGTCTCCTGCATTCTTCAGATTCTAACCTCCACTTAGAGCAGAGAGGAAAATAAAACCCATTAAGCTTTCACATCACATCATGAAGTGAGCACTGCTTTTGCCCACTCACAGTAAGCTTTTAAATTTTATTTTACTCAGAACAAACAGTTTTCTGAGCCAGCCCTGGTGGTCTAGTGGTTAAACTTTGGCGCTCTCATCTCCATAGCCTGGGTTCCTTTTCCGGCTGTGGAACCGCATCAGCTGTGTGTGGTGGTGGCTCACATACAGCACCACGCTAACAGCTGAGACACACAACTATGCCCTGAAGCTTGAAAAAAAAGGAAAAAGAAATCTTCTGTTTCATGTGAAGTTTCTTGATAAACAATTTATGTTTCAGTTTGTGACAACGGTCAACATGAATTATTCTAGCTGATCAATATTTTAATAGTCGAAAACTTATTTTGGAATCGAAATAGAGAATTAATAGTTTTATTTTCAGTAGTGAAAGGAAATTTTCTCTCAACAAATATAGACACGTTTGAAACTATCTCAAAATCTATAAAAGTTGTTTAAACCAACCAATAAACTACTTCTCAAAGGCAAGATCACAGCATATTTTTGTAACTGTTTTGAAGTAATATGGCATAAATATTTATGGGTATTTTAAGAAAGGTCACATTATACTAGTGCTGGATTTGGAACCAGTCAGCACATGCTCGTTATTGGGCTCAGCTGGGAGTCTCAAAGGATACACCCCTGGACCTGTCTATAATAGAATTGCAAGAGCAAAAACAAGCTCAACAACAGAGTTGGATCAGCAAAAATTCTTTGAAGGAAAAACTTTCTTTGCACACTGTGTTATAAAATAAAGCTTCTAAAAAGACCTTGATTGTTCTTTAATAACATCAGCAATCTGGAGTCTATGTCTAACTGGACTTCCCCAGGCAAGTAATACATTGATCCCCGCACCCGGGCCTAAACAGATGGATGAGGGCTCGCGCACAGTATGCTGGAATCAATGCCATTTGGCTCTATCACTTTCCAGGCGATAAATATATATTTCCTTTGCAACTGATGTTGCTAATCTAGAATGTTTTTAAATTATAAATGGAATGCAATGCTATTGAATACTTATTATACAACTCCCAAAATAGGATGATTGAACACAATGAACCAAACCAAACAATAAGAAAAACTCATCTGCCAGCACAAATGGGCTCCAATTCCATTTTTGTTTATTCAGAAATAGTAAAAAAACAAACAAAAAAAATCATTCTCAGTTCCACAAAGAATTCTATCCACAGAATGCTGCAATAAAGATTCATAAATTTTCTGCACAATGATATCTGGAAATGTTCCAGACCAAACCTCTAAAATGCAATCTATATGGCACTTTCTTGGAAGCAAAACTTCAGAGAGAAGCAGAATGGAGCCCAGCTGCTCTTTCACAGGGCCCCGCTGAGCCTCCGCAGACTCAACGGCCGCATCTGTGCTGGAGGGACGATTTCGTTCAGCTTGCTGTCCGTTAGCGTGCAATTCTTTTCTTCTTTTCTTTCTTTATTAGGGATGTCCTATTCAAGGTATTTTAACCTATAACCCTATCTCTTAGTCTGTTAAATCTTAGCCTCTATTCCTCATAGAACCTTATATGACTTCTTTGTAGGAACCAGTTAGGGAGAAAAATATTGGAAGAAAGGGATACTTGAGTCCTGGTTTTTTTTTATTGTTCCTATCTCCTAAAGCTCTGGGGGACATGTATATATATGCTTCAAAAATCACATTTCATATATTTACTTTATATAGATCTCAGTCATATAAAACTTATATACTTTGGAAGCTTAGATCTAAAATTGAATATGCAATACCTGTTCAAAATCAACACAGAGTCACATCCCATGAGGTTTTGGTAGCCACCAATTTGAAAAATTTTAATTTATATAAACTATTACACTGTGGTACTATGGATAACATATTTTGATTTATTAAAAAGTAACTCAACTTTATTGAGTATGTATATAGCAGGTACTTTCTAAATTTCTCACATCGGATTATTTCATTGGATTTTGTCCAGACACTTTGAGGCCAGCACTGTGATACGCCATCTGCAGGTATTGAAACTGAAGCACTAGCAGTTACGTAATCTATCCGAATTCACCCAACTAATGAGTAGTGAAACACAGATACGATGCTATGCATAGTCTCTCTGAAAAGTGAATGAAATAAGCAGGAATGCCATCTTTAGGTTTAAAATCTCCATCTCAAAACTATTCACTTTTAATTGAATTATAAATCAGACCATAATCTGAGATTGAAAGAGATGCTACAAAGTGTACAGTTTACTATAATGCTGTTCATTTCAATAAACAATTCATCTTCATCCACTCCTAGTCAACATATCTCCATTTGTCTTCTTAAACATTTATAAGCGAATTCCCTTTTAGTTTGAAACTACCTGATTGTACTTCTTTTCACTGAGATTTGTTCTGAAGACAGAGCACTTCAGCCTCTGCTTTGCAGCCTCTGCTTTTGAAATTACTGGATTCCTGTGACGACAGCCTACACTTATGTACCAAGAAGAAATGTCAAGATAGTACTTTATTGTCAAAAGTGTCTGACACTGTTGAGATTGAACCTAGGAGATCGACTTAAAATAAATATGCTCTCTGAAGTATCCCTTTCATATTCCTTAAGACCACCGTGGTCTTGCTGCATCCTCCTCCTTTCTTAGGGCTCTTCAATTAACTAAGAGTCACAGCTGCCATAGACACTGCATATGAGGGTCCCACGGACCCAAGAGAATCGGGGAAAGTTATGTCATTTATCTGCATAGAAAGGAGAAAAGTTGGAGCAGCAATAAATAATCCTGCAGAAAGTAAGATTGCCTATAAGGATTGATGGACAGTATTAAAAACAAAGAAAAAGAAAATTATGCTAGTGTTAAAAAGCTTTTCTTAGACAATAAGAAATGTCCCATCACAGATTAAAGAGACAGATTTTTCTCTAGCTAAGATTTTGTGTTAGAGAGCTATATGTAAACACACATACAAACATACATGCACACATAGAACCACTCCTGTCATACGGAGAAAACATAGATCAGATTTCTAAATACAACCAAAACAAGTGTCTAAGAGAGGTTGTATGATTGAGAATGTCTAAGACTGTTAATATTCTGTCCAATAAAAAAAATGATTGCCAAGGTTTTTTTAAACCAGTTCTATTAGTGTCACCTCAATTTGGGGATAATTGATCTCTTTATTATTTCTTCTGGTTCAAGAACATGGTATATTTTTCTATTTATTTAAATCTTATTTGGTTTTTTTCATTCTAATTTTATAGTTTTCTGCATATAGGCCTTATAGATATTGTATTTGGTTTATTTTTTGGTTCTATTGTAAGTGATATGGTGTTTTAACTTTAAATTTCAATTGTTCACTGCTGCTATTTAGGAAAGCAATTGACTATTGCATTACACCCTTGTATCCTGTGAACTTTCTATAATCACTTAATAGTTCCGGGAAGATATTTGGTTGCTATTGTTGATTCTTTGGAATTTTACACATAGATAATCACGCCACCTAAAAACAAAGACAATTTTATTTCTTCCTTCCCAACCTGCATACCTTTTATTTTCTTAAGTTTTTGTTGTCAGAAGGATTTTTTTTCACCTTTTTCCTCATGGCTGATCATGGTAAATTGGATTGAAATGATTTGTTTTAGAGTTGAACACTAATCTTGTACAACTTAAGAAAAACCTTCAATTGGTTAAGTAATAGATTTCATGTCAAGATCTTTCTTACTGGCTTTGTGTGGTGACAGCCATGGTAGAAGTAAATTGGAATTAAAATGACTAAGATTGATTATTCAAATGATTTATCTCCCATGAATTCTATCCTAACTTATTTACGATCCCTACATATTTACTGTCATGAGTATATAATCTGTGCCAGATACCTCTGTTTCTCTTTCCAGGGTCATTCTACATCCTGGTTTACCTGGCTCCTTCTTTTGCAAGCTGTTGTTTTGGACTAAATTAATAAAGTCACTTTTCCTCTGGCTTCAAGTTGGGTTCCGACTATATGAAGACTAGAACAAAGGAGGCAGTGGTTTTGGTGGCCAGGTAGGCAGGCTAGATCTAGTGAAGACATTTACAATCCTCATGCCTCAGATAATTGACTAAGAAGATAGAATCTCAGTCCTGAGACAGGGAAAATAGTCTTAGATGTTTTGGGAACTGGTACAGGTACCCAGAGCCACAAATGTACAAAAGAAAAAAAAAGTGCATCAAAAGAAGCGAGAGCAGAGAGGGAGTTTGGAGGATAACGGTGTGAAATTACTAAAGATTCATCTTTGGTTTCTTCAGAATTTGGTCTGTGACTAATATGGGTTTTTGGCTTTCTATTTCAAAATTATATAATGGAGTAAGAAGCAATCCTACTGCTATGAACTGAATTGTGTCCTCTCCAAATTCATACTTGAAGCCCTAATCCCCAATGTGACTATATTTGGAGACAGGGCCCACAAGGAGGTAACTAAGGTTAAATGAGGTCATAAAGTAGGGCCCTCATAGGATAGGATTAATATTAATATTGGAGATATCCCACAACAAATTCATAATGGCAGTAATATTTGGAGCTCATGCATTCACCTGGAGATAATGGCATCTTTATAGTTATTTTTTATATATCTCTTGAACAAGGGTAAATCCTACAATTGGTGCATTTTCAAAGCCTGAAAAGAATGACGATTCAGTATTTGCTCAGGTTACTAAAATTTTGTTGTACTATTAAAGCAGAAATTAAAGAGTCAAAATGTTAAGATATGCAGTGTTATAACTGGACATGGCATCAGAGTGACTTACTTGATCCTCAGGTAAGACAGAGCAACCTTCAGTGGCTTTATTGCCTTCAGTGAAGTGGAAAACCAAACTATTTAGAGGAACTCATGGCCACATGCTTCATTTTATACCATTATAGGCTGATGAGGAGCAAGTAGGTTGGGGTGGAAGAACGAGAGGAAGGGAAATACAAGAATCTACTTTATTACTGAAAGGAATTTCATGTTGACCATGATTAGGCCATATTCATATTTTTATTTGTGTATATACGTATGTCCACCATACTTTTTAAAATAAAAGGCCCACAAAATGCCAGACAAGGAACCTATATTCTTAGAGTTCAGAAGGCGAATCCCATGAGATATTCATGACTGGACATTTTAGGGAAACACCATACGATTCTTAATAAACATTCTAAGTATGTTCCAGAAGAATAGACTTCTATACACACTGATTTATGTTTATTAATGGTATTCCAATATCCAGTCATTTAGGATACGAGTAAATTACACAATAGCAGGGATAAATTTTAAATGCTAACAATAATATATTATACTATCTTAGTATGCCAACTTTCTGTTGAACATAGATATTAACAGTGTCTTGTTTATTCTTGGTGCTTTCCTAAGACACATAAATGTTTTTGCTGTGATTCAAATTCATCTATCATTTGACAAATATCAATATAATGTGAATATTTGTCTATTGAGGTTGAATGAGACTTGAAAGGAAATTCAAGTTGAAGATTATACATCTATTTGTTAGAAGAAATTGAAGTAGTTAATAAAGCCAAGCATTTAAGTAAGTATGTAGTTAGATTGTTCAAGTAGCTGCAGTAATTAATTTTGAATAGAATTTTATTTTGAAAATATTGCTTCTAAAGTATTTTTAAAATTTAATGCAATTAATAGACTCATCTATAAATAATGTTTCATGGCTTAGAGATATGAGGTAGAAAACAAAATGAACAGTGTATAACATATTTTATATATTTTACATATTTCTATGATGAAAAGTTGTTTTTTCTGTGCTAGCATAAACATTGGGCCATTGTTTATCATTTGATATCTTCAGGACTTTGTTGCAGAAAAAGTGTCTCGATGTGTTAAACAGAGGATGATTTCCTCTTGGGAATTAATTGCTGAATAGGGAGGTGGCTGTAGGTGGATCTCCAAGAATGACTCCAAGATGCCAGGACAGTGACCTGCTGGTGAAGCTGCTGCTTCTGACTCTGCTGTAGGGGAGGAGACTAAAGAGACTTGCAGGGCCGGCATTGGGATTGCTCTTGCCCCTCTTTCCCTGCTAGGATCTAGCCTCTGGAATGTTCCTCAGTAAGATTCTAGGTTTCCACAAGGTCTCCACAACTGTGTTTGTTGGCAGAAAATAACTAAGCCGAAGGCTGGTCCACCATCAAAATCTCATGGAAGTGCATCTCATTAGATGGAAAGCAGTTTGCCAATAAGAACTTTGAGATATGTAAATTTTAATTTTATAGTCTCTCTAGGACAAGTAGGCACACTGGGAGAAATAATGGAAAATGAGAACACTAATCCCACTATTTACCATAATTTAAAATTAGTTTGTTATTTCAAATTCATTACTGGTTTTCTTGGTCTCTTTTTAAACATGTAAGAACAAATTGAAAATAAGAATAGGCTAGCATCCTAATGAGTGACAGGGAGTTCCTTATGCATTTTATGCATGAAGTCAGATAAATAATTTCACTCAACTTGAAATACAATTGCTGGTTTTATACTTGTAAAATCACATCTAAACTTCATTTGCAAAGCGTTAGAGAGACTGAAACTTCTAATACGTTATCCTCCACTTACTTTAAATTGTCGGTTTTATCCTAAGCTAGTAATTGAAAAAGCATAAATGTGAGCTGCATACTCTCCACTTTGATTTTATTAAACTATAATCACATATAAAGTGGGAGGTTTTCCAGCAGCTATCGAGTTTTGGAAACAGTAGAAAATGGAAGGAGTTCCAGAGGAAAAAATCAGAAAGAAGGAGCATAGTCCTGGAAATGACTTTCAGCCTGTAGTGGCCCAGGCCACAGTGGTCTGTCAGCTAATAGGAGGTTTCGCCTTACTCTGCTCAACTAATCTCGCTGGCAATAAAAAATCCAAGGCTTCTCAACGTGTAGGTCCATGCCTTTTGTAGTTTTCAGCATATAGTGAGGCGGGTTAGGCTATTACAAGGCAGAATTTCATGAGACAAACCCTAAACACTGTGGGCGGATGGTCAGGTTTGCATCTTGGGTCTCACTCCTTGCTGGCTGTGCTTCCTTGGGCAAATTGCTGCACCTTAATTTCTTCATCTGTAAAATAAGGATAATAATAGAGCCTAACACAGGACTGTTATGAGTGTTAAATATTCTAATCTATATAAAGTTCTTAGAATAGTGAGTATTCAATAAATCATATTAATTTATAATAGACATGGCAAGGCTAAAGCATTCAGTACAGTAATAGTAATTCAATGAGACGTATTTGTCTTCATTTCTGTTTAAGGATTCTAAAAAAATTCTGTGATAGACCTCAAGTAGATAGAAAACATGTGGTCGTATGTTCATTCATTTAGTATGCAATCAGATTCAGGAAAATAAAAATTACCTCAGATTTCAATAAGCACACATCCACACCCATACATGCACATACACACCGTAAAATAAATGAAGTAATCATTTAGTGCTAATTTGGACTGAATTTTCGTGCCCCCCCCCCCCGCCCCCAAGTTTATATGTTGAAATTATAATCCCTAGTGTGATGGTATTTGGAGGTGGACCCTTTGGGAGGTAATTAGTATTAGATTAGGTCAGGAAGGTGAAACCCCATGATGGGATTAACACTCTTATAAAAAGGGGGAAAGACAAGAGATCGCCCCCTCTGTTTCAACGGCTAAGTGAGGACATAACCAGGAAGTGGGTTCTCACCAGAACCTGACCCTGCTGGCACCCTGATCTGGGACTTCCAGGCTCCAGAACTGTGAGAAATGCATTTTTGCTGTTCAAACCATCCAGTCTATGGTAATTTGTGATAGAAGCCCAAGATGACTAAGGCAAATACTGACTTAATCTTGGTCATTATAATTATGGTCAACAGAAATAGTTGATGAAGTAATGAGTCATGAATGTCTACAAAGCTAATAAGTTAATTTAGGTAATTTTTCATGAGACACAATGAGTGTTAAAATAACCATATTTCTACAGGATGTGTGTCATTTTCCTTAGCTTCACTAAAAATGGAAATTCACCAAAATGTAGTAATTTCATAAAAACTTGATGTGTATAAAAGTTGAACTCCACATGGCCTTTGCTATATAAATCAGAAAATAATAAGAATGCAGTGAGAAAGCTTTCATGCAATCAAAAATCTATATACATCCATATATTTAAACTGCAATGTAAATAGTGGTACCACACTTTTTTTCACACTGGTGAAAGATTAAATTTTTAAAAAGCTTAATGAATTCAGACATTTTCATGATATTATTTGTAAATATGTATATGACAGATTCCTGAAATCCTAGTGGGAATTAAAATTTAATTTCGAAGTCATAATTTTGTCCGTCCTTTCATCAAAAGAATCTAGATGTTAGATTTCATAATAAACAAACAATTAATGCCTTTAAGAAATACAGCTAATAGGGATTATTATTTTTTTGTATTTTTCCAATTTTAGTAATTGATTCAACCCCCTCTGTAAAATCTCTCAGTGTAGAATGTTGTGATTATCATCTTAAATTTACACACATGTAGGTTTTCCAATCTTTTTCTAACACTGCATTTTGATGTATTTCTGTTAAGGTTTTGATACGTTCTTTGTTCTATCTACATATTGGTGAAAGCTGACCTTTTAATTTGATTGTTTATCTGACTTCAATGCTAGGACGAGGGTGAGACGTCTAATGAAGCTTGTGTGTGGATAATGATAGGGAGTTTATTTGGAATTCTATAGACACAGCACTGCCAAGCTGCCTGAGGAGTCTTTGGACCCTAACTAGTTTTAGAGCGGTTTTATTGATTACACAGAAACAGGGCATATTTTAATCATTTTCACAGCATTGTATTGCCTGAGGTACCAAAATCCTTTAAACAAGAATCTAAACTTTGTTTTAAACTCAATCCTAAATTGTTTCTTGATGTGTAGTAAACAGAATCTCTATAAGATCAATCACAGTTACTAAGGCATATTAAAATCATCTCTTTAATTTTAATCACTCATATGCCTGACTCTCTGAGGTGCAGCTGTCCATGAAGCTAAATTACTTTTGTTTCGGATAGGAGTTTCATTTTAGGTATGGCCCTCACCCCCTGCCCCTCTCCCCCGCCCCATTAAGGCATCTTAACTGCTCCATTATATATTTATTTTAATTCATACATCTTTTTCTGAACAAAAGATAATTTAGTAACACCTAGAAATGTTTAGTAAATGTTTTCTTTACTTTCACAAGGGGATAAGATTTTTCCAAAACGTTATTTGAAGAGTTAAAACATTTTTGTGAGTGTGCATGTGCACACTCACACATACACACATACACACTCATTCATGTTCCACATGGAGGTATCCTTGCATAATCCTGATTGGTTTAAGTGTGCCAATGTGCACTTGGGAGAAATAGTATTTAGTGTGTTCTAATAGAACATAGATTTTCTTGTTATAAATGGGAAATTGATTTGTTTGGTTCCATGAAAAACTGTTATGTCTTTAATTTTAATATAATTGAACATACTTTAAATAATATCCTGACTTTACCTTTGAGCAGGAGATGAATTGGTGCAGCATGGAGGATTTTTAGGGCAGTGAGAATACTCTGTATGATACCTTAATGACGGATACATGTCACACATTTGTCCAAACCTGTAGAATATACAAAACCAAGACTGAGCCCTAATGTAAACTGCAGACTCTGGGGGATTAGGATGTGTCAGTGTAGATTCTTCAATTGCAACAAATGCACCACTCTGGTGAGGGATGTTGATAAGGCGGGAGGCTCTGCATCTGTGGAGGCAGCAGGTACGTGGGAAATCTCTGTACCTTCTCCTTCATTTTGTTATGAACCTAAAACTGCTCTAAAAAGAAAACACCTTAGTGTAAAAAAAATCAGATGGAAAAAGAGTAATTCCTTTAAAGCAAATAATGAAAACTCCTTTGAAGGTGGTCATGACATAAAGATAATGATTAGTTTGAGCAAAAAATACTATAGTAGAATTAACTGAACCATAAGAACAAATCCAAGTGAAACAAAACCAACAGCAGGAACCTGGACAGGTGAGTCTTGTCAATTTCAAGTGCCCATAAGGCTGAGGGTAAAGAAATCTCTGGATAGCACAATTATGGGTATGTTTTGTTACAATTTGATTTATGATGGAAATTCCTCTCATGGGGAAAAAATAAACTATTTCTTTTCCCTAAATTAGGGGTGCTATCAGAAGTTTCAACAAGGAGTGTGAACAACATGAACACGACTGTGTAATACCATGATTCCCTGTAGCTGTCTCTAACACTCTCTGCATTATAATTCTCAATTCATTTCTGCAGTTTTCGTTTGAGACACTGATTGACCTTTGTGCAGGGAATATGTTTTATTCTTACTTTTTTTTTGAGGAAGATTAGCCCTGAGCTAACTGCTGCCAATCCTCCTCTTTTTTGCTGAGGAAGCCTGGCCCTGAACTAACATCCATGCCCATCTTCCTCTACTTCATTTGTGGGATGCCTGCCACAGCATGGCTTGACAAGCAGTGCCACGTCTGCAGCCGGGATCTGAGCCAGCGAACCCCGGGCCGCGGAAGCGGAACGTGCAAACTTAACCGTTGCGCCACCAGGCCGGCCTCGTTTTATTCTTACGTGATGTCTTCCGAATCCAGCATAATTTCTGGCAAACGGTAGCATTAACTACATAGATCGAATAATGTATGGATAAATAACATGCATATTTGGGAAAGATTAATCTGGTATGTTGAAATAATTAAAAATGAAAAACTACACATGAACTTTTGATATAGGAGACTGAGATAAATATCCGGATATACACTGAAGATGACCAAGGAGAAGGTAGTCTAAGGAGTCACAGGAGAAAAGACAGGTAAATGCAGAAATTATTGAAAGAAATGGAAAGTCCTTTTCTGGGACTTTGTTTATGTTGATTTCTAAATTTAGACAGGCCAAAGTCTTTTCCTCGCCTAACTAAATTATTCCTGTCCAGAAAAGAGAAACTAAAAGCTCACTTATTCCATTGTTTTCTCAGTATACTAGAGTCAAATTTATTGAAATCTGGATTTCATTGGATATACTTTTAATGCTAGAAGGAAATGTTAGAATTCTAGTCATTAAAGGCTATTTTGATGTCTAATGGATGGATATAAATGGATATAAATTAATTAGTAAACCTCAGATAATTATTTTTCTGATCTTTTTCACGTCAATTGAAATGAAATATTAACAATGGTTACCAAATACCACTATCCTTTGGTTTTTGTATATACTTTTTTAAGCTATTTTTTTAGCAGCACATCCAAATAACAATCAAAAATATTTAAACTCCAAACCAAATGCTACCCACAGAGACTAATTTGGTGATGATACTATCATATTTGTTTTTCAAATTTCCATGAAGGTAGTATTCTTATGAAATAATATGACTTCATGTGCTTGGCGGTGTTTCATATTAAATCAGAAATGTAAAAACTATTATAAAGTACCTTTATTTGTTCTTTACTTCAGATTTTGAGTAGTTTTTCCAAATCTAAGTTTTCTTAGAGGCATGTACAAAACTATTTAATCCCTACCGATGCTAAGAAAAGTTATATCATCTAAGGTTAATGAAAGAAAGCAAACGGTTCACAAATCTGTAAGAAATGAGTCTTAGATTTGCTTCGGTTATCAGACACACTTGCTTGCTGCTTTTAGGTCTCTGCCATTTTATGTGTTTTTCACAGGAAACACACACACGCACAAATGTACACAAATTAGAGCTATGATGAGTTAGAACTTGTGTTTCCACCAAAATTTGGTCAAGTGTTTCCTGCTACACAGGTTTAGGGAATTTTACACTGACAGAATATCTTTAAAATTAAGCAAATTAAAGATGGATGTAAGAATTAGAACTGTAGTCAAATTTTCTTACAATTACCAGATTTTTATTCTATTTTGTTCTATATTATTAAACTTTTCTTAAGTAAAGGAATTAAAAAGCACTTGGAGATGAGGTGTATATTCCATGTAACTCAATATTTGGAATTTGTTGGAGTCACTCGAGTGAAAAATTGGCCTGACTTGTTACTGTCACATAACTTCCTTTTAGCTGTTCATTCTCATCCCCCCCAGTTGAATGTGACACTTCATTTAATATCACATTTTCCCTAGACTTAAGCTTTGCTAAGCATTACATGGTATTTGTTGAAAGAAAGTCCCTTAAAAAACCACGGAGACCTTTGGCCAACATAAAAACGTGGCAGAAGTTCACAAAATCCTTCATGGCCTGCAGACAGACTCATTGACCAATGCCACCAACAGAATCTGAAACTCAGTCATTATCTTAAATGTCAAAGGACAGGCCATAAGCCTCAAGCATGGGGTATCAGATATATAGGAAAAACATTACACGAGTAAGCATAAAATTCTTAGGCAACATTTTACACAAATTTAAATTGTTAGTAAAAATAGGAAATATTTATTTTCATTGATGTATAGAAAAGCTCAGAATTATTAGAAGTACCAAATACTAAAATTATGTAATATATGCTGTATTTTTTAATATTGCCTCTATGTATCCTCACTCATATAGAGAGAGAACATTTACTTGAAATATTTGTAAACATTTTAGATGCTATTAAAGATCACAACACTTCCTTTTTATTTTTTTCTAATCTTTTGCTAAATATTTATTCAGTCTCTATCGCCTTACAGGCACTGTGAGATATTTTGGGAGATGGACAATGCAGACCCTCCTCTGCCTTCATGAGGCTTACATTATGAGATAGACATTTAAACATTAGTACAGGAAGGAAGATTGAGTTTGATAGGAGTAGAAGAAAGAGTGGGCTTACAAGTTTATTATTGCTTTGATTTTATAAAATTGGCATCAAGAACATGTTTTTACTTGCAAGCTCTGAAAGAGCACCCATTTTTCAGTGAGCAGAAACAAGCACCAGACTATTTAGACTGATCACCCAAAGAAACCTAGTTACCAAATGTTGGAAGCTGTTTCAGCAGTATGTTGAGATATGTAGGGGAACCAATAGATGAAACCAGTTTGGTGAGGACGAAGAGAAGTTCAGTGTAATTATAGGTAATCTTGATTACGAGATGCATGAAGCAACCGTAAATGAAAACATCTGTGAGATGTTGGTTAGTGTTGAGATAGGAGAGCATGGCTAAAGCAAAGATGACAGCATGAGTGTGAATTTGAAAACCACCACTACATGTTGAAGTCTCTGTACTTGGTGAATTCCAAAGAAGGAGCCAAAGAAGTAAAAGGGAGAGGATAGAACTTCTGTAAAAGGAAAGACGTAGAAAGGGAGCAAGACTCCACCTTTGTATTTAAACCTTTTAAATGATGGGCTGTTATGCCATTAATTTAATGCTACAAACTATTCCATCAATTCTAAAGTTTTAAAACATATTTAATAGCCAGTTGAGTGTAGAATGAGTCCATTTCATTAAAAAAGCCTGTTAAGACTTTAAAAGTACATTCTAAAATATCATTCCCTGTTTTCTTTGCTACCAAGAAAATGTAAATAAAATTTTTAAAAGTAAAACAACAGAACAAAAAGTGTCTATCAGATATATGCAAGTGTGATACTCTTGTGCAGAAAGTGGTACTTAAAAAATAAGGACATATTCAGAACTGAACAGACACACTATAGTGATAAAAATTATTTGAATATATTTATTCTGGCAAGCTAAGAGAAAAAGTGTAAACTCATGAACAAGGAAATTAAAATATAAAGAGTTAGCAGTGTGCAAGAAAAGAGAGGAAGCAGAGATAATTATAAATAAACGTCCTTTATCGGATTATAAAATGTACTAAAAACCCAAGAATAAGAAATATAATCTGCAAAAATTATATATTAACTTAACTATATGAATCTACATCCTGATATTGTACTTAAAATTGAAGAATGTGTGGAGAATTGAGGGTAGGTGTGAAAGTAGGACAAGCACCTCCCCCTACATGAAGAGGTGCCACATTTTATTTAACTCTTGTGATTGATATTAAAGAAAATGAATTCAAAATATTTTAAACTAACAAGATTAATTTATTCCAAATACCGGAGGATAAAAACATCAAAATACATACAGCAAATGTCTAAAAAATTAAAACAAATAAAAGTAGAAACCATGAAACTAGATGATAAAGGTAAGATTAATGTGCTCTGATGATGGAACCTCACATGGCTGACATGGGTATACTTAGAGATTTGTGTTCTGCAAAAGGAAACACAACACGTGGTTATATCAAATATTCAAGGAACATTTGCAGAAGCCTTGAAAGTTAATCTCAAGACATCTAAAATATAGTCCACAGAGAAAATATAATTAAGAAATAAATAATTGAAGTTTTTAAAAAATGACTTAGCTCTTTGGAAACTCAAAATTGTTCTCAAAGATAGACCAAGCTGCCATAATCTCTGATTTGTTAACTTTTCCTTGCAAATGTATAGCATATACTACAACCACGAATGGTAGTGAAAGAAACGTCCCCCGTTAAATAAAAGTGAAAAAGTTTAACCCACAGCACTGTTCTCACTTTCTTCCTTCCGCAGATTCAAAGTAAAATCTATCCATACTATTATGGAAGAAAATAAGTGTTTTGAAGTTTGATAAGTCTAAAGAATATATGGAAATGAAAATGAATTTCTGGTTAAGTATTTAAAAGTGGTAAATTGTTGTATTAAAATAGATGAAATTAGAAATTGTTAGGGATTTTTGACATTAGTACTTCCAAGCAGATTTTGATACTGACAGTTGTTAATATTATCCTTATTTTTTATTTAATGTTCTCTATTTTGTGATATTTTCTGGATAATACTGTGTTAATAATATTTGGATGAGCTACTATTTTTTCAACTGTTAGACATATGACCGTATTTTTCTCATTCTTCTAGAGATAACTTCACTGGAAATACTTTGTATAAATATTTTGTATAAGTGTTAAAAGCCGTCTCCTCCCCAAATTAAATTATATTCACTGGAAATGTTAAGCACCAATGAATGCTTAATGGTGAAGTCAAATGGTGAAGTTAAAGGGTGAAGTCAAATGGCCTGGGATTTTCTGTTGACTGTATCATTACTAGCTACACGACTTCGGGAAGTAAATTTAACTTTTCAGACTCCGTTCTCCATTATGTGAAAAAGAGTTAATATCTACCTCTGTAAGGTCGACATCCATTTGGGTTTTAATGGACTGGCAAAGTGCTGATTGTTGTCGGATATTTCTGGATTGCTCATTCATTCATTTGTTTAGTTATTCACTCAGTTAAAAATATTCTCTGCAACCCTGCTTCTACATTGAAACTATTCTATGCGTTTTGGATTCATTAGTGATCAGAAAAAAATCTCTGCCCTCTACAAGTTTACATTCTTGATGACCAGATCAAATGGTAAAAGCAGCTGAGTGTCTTAAGAATCCCGAAGAAAAAGCACAAAGATAACACATTTATAGACTTCAAGTATTTTATGTGATTGTGCAGAATCGTGACATTTCTATAGCAGCTAAACTGGCAATTCAGCCCAGTAGATTTCAATAAAGTGAAAGTAGAATGTAATGATTTATTTTTAATTGTTAAAATTTAAAGTTTTAATCATTTGTTTTAATTATTAAATTTTAGTTATTAAATTCCTATTTAAAATATTATGAATCTGTTTTCCTTACTTTTTGTCCTCTTTTTCTTCTTATTTTGGTTCTAAGCCTTCCAACTCTTTTTTGTGTACTAGGTAAAAAAGTGATGAATGATTTGAGTAATTCATAGGACAACTATTGTTTTAAAAATTACAGTATTTTTGGCTATCTACATTGCCTGTCAACTGCTTTTTTCTAACCATTGGTATTTTTCCTCAAACTTACTATATCTTTAGCCGAAAGGAAAAGTGAGGGGAAAAATGTAAACACTTTTAAACTCCCTACCCGTCTGATGATTTAATGGCTTGAAATGTCCATAACAACCACGGGAGCTATGTTCCCATATTAGCATTATATAAAGAAAAAAAGTAAAGACTAAGTTGGTATTTGGCAGTAAACGATTGGTCCCTGGTCTGTCTGATACCAGTTTATTAACTTACTACACAAAATTGAATATAGAGAAGTTATTAGAGAAAAGCAGCATCTTTCTTGCATACATAAGCCACACAAAAAAGAAAGGGAAGTTGATGCAAGAATATGACTGACACATTTCTAGGGGTAACTAAAATGTACGTGGATTTACACCTATCTCTACAATGAGTTATGGAGCATATGGATGGTAGAGTTAAACATGTGTCCTAACTAAGCACTTTGATTGTGTGATCTTTAGACATCTTTGGACTGAGTGTGTGAAAGTGATTCGACTAAAATTCACCATGGAACAGTCAAGATATCACCAATTCAGAAGTGGATGCTTTCTGCTAAAAATTACTTATTTTTTACTACGTGCTTTTTGACCCATCAGCATATCGACCAATAAGTTTCATAAAACTTTTCTTCCTCTTTTGCCCAAATACCCAGGGACCCAAGCTCTTACACGTTTTTAAGCATTGGCCTCATCAATCATTTTGACAGCCATTGGGCTGGATCAGAGACCCATAAAAAGTCACATTATGGATGAAAAAACAACTCAGTAGAAAACTGTTGAAAATGAAAAGTTTCCATCATTCTTACATAGTCTACCTACTTGAATTTTCATGCTTCAACAGAAAAGAGAGAAGGAAATCAGTAAGTGCAATGACAAGTAAGAAGTAAAAATCTAATTTTAGAAACTTATTTGTGTGTCCTTCCTCAAACATGTTTTAAGACAATTTTTCTTTGTTATTTTGATGCTTATATAATACGTATTACAATTTCTTCATTGAATTCTTCTAAAACAGCGATTGATAAATAATTCCTTCAAAACACTTTTAATTTTCTGCTAATGAAACTTCTCATTGAAGTTTAGGAACTTCAAAACCATGTTTTTAAAAAGTAATTTTAACTCATATAAAACATAGGGATACTGGAGATTTTTTTAGTTGATTTGTTTGTTTTAGAAAAAACACCACTTTTTTTTCCTTAAAATGTAACTGTGGAATCTGAATGAGTATATGTTTGAAAAATTTGGCTTTTCTGACTGAAATATAATCCATGCTGTCTGTGAAATAATGTTACCGAAACATCCCCTTCTCTAAAAATTAACTAGTAGGCTGAAATTAACTTTTAAATTCAGTCATGTAAAAGAACATACATTTGTTTGTGCTAATAGAGAAATAAAAACTGTCTTTTTTTTCCTAGAAAATTTTGTAATAACTTTCTCTATTGAACTTAATTAATTTATTATTCCAAATGAGGGAAATTTCAGCCCATCCCTTTCTCAGCTGTTATTACACTTAAATACTCTATTTGTGACAAAGCAATGATAATATTTAAATTACTTTTTTCTGTTTATTGTCTTTCAAATTGCCTGAATTTATTTTTAAGAAGTACCATCAGTTGTGATGTTTTCCTAGAAACAAATCTACCTAAAGTGTCTGAAATATAGTTATTTAGAAATCACTTTAAGATGATGAAACTTAGTAATTGCACAAAGTATCGAATTTATATAATTAATACCCAACTTGACAATTATTTCAGACCAAGATCTAGCCTGAAGAGTATTTTCAGTGCATGAACAGATTGGGGGATGGTGGGGGGAAGCGAGTTCCTTCTGTATGTTCCTCCTGCATAACTTTAACTGAATTTGCAAAAAGTTTTGCTTTAAAAAGCCTATGGAAGATTTTATAACAATATATTTCAACAACAAGAAAATTTATTGAATATTCTGATGGGGTGAGGCAAGAGGCTACAAGTTTTAAAAAGTATAATTTCTCAATATATACTACTTTTAACAGTTATCAAATTATAGAAAATAAGGCAAAATAATATTAGGTGAAGAACAAATTCCATTTCTTAGTGCTTATTTTAATTAAAATTTTCTTGAAAGTTTCCTGAAATGATGCAATTGATACTTGTTTGTGGAAAAATCACAGTCTCCTGAGTTTTCAGGCTCACATTCCTTGCTTGTGGGCTCTATCTGTTAATGGAGACACTTCGGTTACTCTCATTATGTCTGCCCAATCTTTGACTCTGCCACAAATATCGATCTGAAAATGGACTGCCCAAGGACAATGGCACCATAAATTCCTAAGTGTTCTTCAAACAATTAGAGACTCTTTTGCTCTCATACAAATGGCTGGTTGAATCTGTCAGCCAGATCAGATATGGCTGTATTACCTATGGACAGATTAAACTCCCCAGAAAAGTCCTCCTCATCTTTCTACTTTCCACTTCTCACAGTAAACACAAATAATGTCTTTTATTTCTACACAGTCTTTTCTAAGGAAGCTTCATTTGTGGAAATACTTGAAGAAGAATAATATTGAATCATGACACTACTTTGGGGAGTACTCAATGAAAACCCAGGCTCTTAGCAAAAAATATCTAAAATTCAGGAGTATATGAAAAGGTTCAGTTCAGAAATGAGTTGAACGGCACACCACAGTTAAGAAACGTAAAAAGTATTCACATCACACTTGAATATAATTCATGTATCTAATTTCTGAATAAAATGGACTAAACTATTCTAAAACTCTGCCTATACATAGGTTCCCACATCTGTGCAAAAACATATCAATCTATATATGATTCCTAAATCAAAAACACAAGTATTTAAACCAAGATTGATTAAAGCACTGTTATAAACTTCAGTGTTTAAGTAATTCACATACGTTCATTTTATTGACTTATTAAGTGCCAGCCCTTATAATCATTTTCTACCTATCTGTGACATGAATTAAAATACCTGACAATATGAACAGCAAAATGATCTCATTCATGTACATAATTTAAAATTTTAAGTAGAGTTGTGATTTTTGAGCCATCATTGGTTTAAGGATATCTCCTCGGACTTGACCAGCTCAATTTTTAACAAAATATTAGAAACTGAGTTGTTACTACTCTTTCACTAATATTTTGGTTTATTATTTGACATCTTAGTGTTTATTATTTTACCTCATTAGACAATGAAAGCATAAAGGAAAAGTGTTTCTGCGTATCACATACATGATGTTGAATTATCCCAACAAGACTTTACAAATGTAGACACATAGGTCTTGATTTGTCCGTTCATTCATGTGTCTCGAATCATCCATCCATTCATTCATTTATTTTAATTTCACATCTACTTAAGATCAGGTACTGTGTTAGCTGTGGAGTTCCTAGTGGTGAACAAGACTTACAGCCTCACCTCACAGATTCACTTTAATTGGATGAACATGCAATTGAATGTGTGTGTACTTTACGCAGATTTTGCTTCTGTCCACATGAACTGACTCTGTTGAAACAAACACGTGACAAACATGTGCAGTGTAAAAGAAGGAGCAAGGGCCTGTGATTTAGAAAACCTACGTTTAAAAAGCTTGTACTGTGGTCCCGATGCTAATTGTTTGAACTTTAGAAATTCATTCAAACTATTTACATCTTTCTTTCTAAATATAAATCTTCCAGATTATATAAAAAAAATTTTAAAGCATAAACTCTCACTTGAGGATGTTTCTTGTAGGAAACTTCTGATCCTGTTACTGTTGTCAAATGTAAGACATTTTACTAGCCATTATTATTATGTGAAAACCACAACCTTAGAAAAAATTACCCAAATATTATACAAGTCAAGGATAAGAAAATTTAGTCTTGTTAATTATACTGACTTTGTAATATGTGTGATTATTTTTACCCAAAGTGCTTGAGTGACTTTCTATAACACATGTAGTCAGACACTCGAGCAATGAGAGGTTTACTGTCACCACGTGTTGTAAATATATCCCCCTGTCATCTCAGCCATTGGCGATAGATGCTGTTTGCTCCATTCTTGTAGCTGTTTGGATATAAATAAAATATTTGAGTTTATGCACACTTATTCTTGGCTTTCAACTTAGCTCTGCCACTTTTTTGTCTCTCTGATGGCAACAAATGTCAGGAGACAAAAACCTTACCATAATCATGTGCTAGTTTATATTTTCAAGTTTTATTTAAAACCACATTTAAGTAGATCAAAAGTATTTTTTTAACTTGGAAAATAATATTCTTTGTTTCTGAATTCATATTTGCAGGAAAGAGAACTTTTGAAGATCTCTGAGATGAGGCCCAGATATGACAACTGTGGTTTCAGCAGTTACATTAAAGTGTTAGAAACACACAAGTCTCCACAGAGATTTAAGAAAGACTTTTGTTGCGCTGACTTCATCCTTTTCCTTTGACAGCCATCTCTGAAATTCAGGCCTAGAAAGTGTCTAAAATACAACACATTATTATTTATATTCATTGTAGATATAATAGAAATGTGCTTTAAATTAATTAAAATGTGTAATATAATAGCAACTAATATACTTCCCTATAGATTTTGGAAGTAATTTAAAAATGTAAAACCCAACTGGCCCCAATTGAAAGCACATGGTTAAGCTGCTGACATCAAAAGCAGAAAATGTCAGACATGGTGGAGATGAAGAGAAAATGATGAGGCTTCCAGGGATTAGCCAGATCGGTGAGTTACCTGCAGAGAAATAGGGGCAGCAAGTGGTACACAGCAACAAGACTTAACAGCGACAGCAATGACCAGAAAACGTCAAATTCATATTGCTCTATTTTAGACGTCCTGATTATACCCAAATTATCCATCTGGTTTTGGTTAATACTGAAATACCAGCACAAGATCTTTAGAAAATTAAACAGTAGTTCCCTTTCCTATTCAATGTAAGAAAACATTCATAAAATTTGCACTAGAAAAGTATATTCTAATAATTAGGATAAATATTCATTTAAAATAAATGCAAAATCTTTAATGAACAATGAAGTATTTGCTGCCTTTTTACTCTTCTACTCAACTCTGCCTTGCAGGGGCAGACAGCATCTTTCCTACCTTCACTTGAAACTGATACAGGCGGATGCAGTAAACATGGACATTTAGGGAAGAAGATGCCCCACAAAAGACGTCAGGCTGAACCTAGATGGAATGGTAATTTCTAGAAATTGTCATATTTGAGAATCAGTCAGAAGGATTTAAAGCGCAGTCATGATTTATTTTAAGATAATTAATACATTCTAATTGTTTCTAAATCATGAACAGCAAGAGCTTAAGAAAAATGATTTTGGTGGTAGATGAAAATAAATTCTCTTGGAGAGGATCACCTGGGTGTATTTGCTTTGGTTGTATGAAAAACGACATTTTCAGAGTACCTGCATCACAGGATGGGTATTATCCGTATTGATATTTGTGTATCGGTCTTTGTATATTTATGAGAACAAATTTATAAATGCTCTTGAACAAAAGGGTAGCTGCTTTTGCTTTGTATTTTAAAAGGTATTTGGGTCAATATTCCTCTTTACCTCTCAAAAGTTATTTAACACTGTTGTGCAGCAATATGTTAGTATTGTTTGAAAACTGGCTCTTCAAAAAAAAACATTAAGTTAAAAAAACCCTAATTTGAATTGGTTGCCAATTTCCATGCTATAAATACACATAAGTGATCTCTTTCAAGCTAGCAATGTTACATCAGTGCAATTTTAGAGAGCCATCTTAATTGGGCTCTTGTTGGCCAATGCATGTTGGCTCCAGCAAAGAGCTGGATATGACATAGAGCATAGGATTTTAGCTACAAAAAGACATTCTTCATATATAGGGCTGCCAAATCTGGTCTGCGCCTGGGGTAGCTGAGGAACTCAGCACCAGAGTGCAGGAGCAGAGCCTATGAATGAGCCCAGAAAGGCACAGGTCCCGCAGGCACTGGTGGCCCCTCCTTCAAAACCACTCTGTCCTTGCCCCGGCCCTCACACTCGGCTTGTGGTGAGGATGGCAGCCCTGATGATCTCTGCCTCACTTTGGGGGTTATTCTTCCATTGTCTTGAACAATAGGTCTTGGCTCCTGTTGAGAAGGCTAACTAATCTCTACATTAGACGGTCTTTTGGCCACACTCTTAGTGTTCTCTTCCAAATATTCTTTCTCATTTTTCACAATGTGGAAATTAATAAACAGAAACCTCATTGAAATGGAGTCCAGAGGCCAAAAGGGGGTGCTCTCACACTCTACAATGATTGCAGAGCTCAAGAGGAAAAGGGAAAACTTCCTCTTCTTGCCCAGCAACAGCTTGGCCAATGAGAGACTGTCCCAACTTAGCCAACGAAAAGCCGCTACACTCTGAACTCTCAGGTCCTCTAATGGGCTCTTTGTAGCAGCCCTCTCAACTTGCTCTTCCCTCTATAGAAGAGTTTCTCTTTACCTGCTGCTGGGGATATGTACTGTGGCTTGCCATGGTTGCACACCCTGAATGGCAATTTTTTGTTGATCCTGAATAACTATTTTTGCTGGAGGAATAACTGGCTATTTGTTTAAGGTCAACAACAATATGGACAGGCTGAGAATTTTCCAAATCTTTAAGTCCTGCTTTCCTTTGATTAATAATTCTGTCTTCAAGTCGTTTCTCTCTTCTCGTATTTTCGTATAAGCAGTCAAGAGAACCAGCCACGCCTTCAATACTTGCCTTAGAAGTAGCTTCAGCTAAATACCCAATTTCATTGCTCACAATTTTTCCATTCCACAAAACGTTAGGACAGAAACAATTCAGCCAAGTTCTTTGCCACTTTATAATAAGGATGGCCTTTCCTCCATCGTCCAAAAACCTGTTCTTCGTTTCCATCTGAGATCTCATCAGAAAGGCCTTTACTGTCCATATTTCTAACCAACATTCTGTTAGGATTGCCTAGGTATTCTCTAAGAAGACTGAGACTTTCTCTGCAGCTCTCCTCTTTTCTTTCTGGACCTGCACCAGAATAGCCCTTAACAGTCCATTCATGGCAATGTAGACATTTTCTAGCACACACTTCAGGACTCTTCCAGCCTCTGCCCATTACTTAGTTCCAATACCACTTCCACGTTTTATATATTTGTTACAGCAGCATCCCACTTCTCAGCACCAAGTTTTGTCTCAGTTCATTTGAGCTGCTATAACAATCTATCATAAACTGAGTAGCTTAAAAAGAACAAACATTTATTTCTCATAATTCTGAAGGCTGGAAAGACCAAGATCAGGCTTCAGCAGATTCAACATCTGGTGAGAGCCCACTTCTTTTCACTATAACCTCACATGACAGAAGGGGCCAGGGATTGCTCTGGGTCCTCTTATAATGACACAAATCCCACTCTCCTGGGTTAGAATAGCACATCGGTGGCCATACCAATGACCTGATTGCTTCCCAAAGGCCTAAACCTCCAAACATCATCGCACTGAGGATTAGGTTTCAACAAATGAATTGAGAGGGGAACCTACAGTCCATAGTAGTATTTAGATATTTTTGTCACTTAATAAAACTGTAAATTATGAAAAACGAATTTCTTCCTACAGGTCAAGTATATTTTATCTTATCTTTCATCATTATTCCCCTTTATAATCACTCTTTTCTGGAAGAACAACTACACCCCTATCTAGCTCTGTTGTACACCCTTAAATTTTCTTTCACAATGTTACAGTTTTATGCATCTCTCTTTTTTTTCTCATCACATCCTCAGATATTTCCTTACTTTATCTTGCAATTGGCGCTTACCTATAATTGGACCTTTAGCTACCTCCTTTCTAATATTTAGCACTTTAAATACTTCAGCAAATCTATTTTTTAATTTCCAAGTATATTTTCTCTTTCTCCCATCATTCTTTATTTATAGTAACCTGCTCTTGAAATTATATGCAGTGTCATCTTAACTATGTCTAAGGCTACTAGTTATTGGTTTTTAGTTGTCTTTCGTTTCATTCATTTTCTCTGTCTCCAAATAGTGTTTATTCATCTACTATGCCATAGAAGTGCCTTCAATTAATTAATTAATTATAACTCATTCCTACTTTCATTTTGACGAATCCATCAGGGATATCGTCATATCAGTAGTTAATGCTCATGTAGTGCTGTGTTCCCGTAGGCTCTTCCAACACTTAATGCTTGTTATATATTTCACCACTGTGAGAAACTGAGGCTCTGAAAACCTACGTAACGTGCTCAAGGTCACAGTGCCAATAAATGATGAAGCCAAAATGCAAACACTGGCACTTTAGTTCCAAACTTGTTGCTTGTAATCATTACATTATACAGTCCCTCATAGAAGCTGTCTGATTATGTTTTTGTTACTAAAATGTGCTTGATGAGAAAAGGACAGATAATGTTGTTACCAAGCAAGTGTTTGCTGCCTGATGCGCATAGAAGCCAATACTCTGACACGGGCTTTTGAGAAAAGAAAGCACTTTATTGTGAGGTGGGCTGGCAAGGAGACAGCATGCAAAGTTCTCAAATCTGCCTCTTTGATCCAAAGTTTGGGGTGAAATTTAAGGAGTTAGGAGCTACTAATCTGTAGCTGGGCCCATGTAAGCTGACTGGAGTCTCCAGTTAGTCTCTATATGGTAATCAACCTACTTGGGATTTTCCTTATTGCAGGACTTTTCACTTCATAGAAGGCTCCAGTGGCAATATTTCTGAAGATTCCTGGTTCCAGTGTCGTACCGGGGCTATAGGTTCCCTCCTGGCCCAGGTGCAGTGCCCTCTCAGTTATTGAGTAAAGTTTGATTAAAATAACCTGCTTTAAAGAAGCAGAATTATCTAAGCTGCTCAATGTTTTATGTGCTATTTTGTTGCTAATCAAAGGATGTCCTTCTTTTATGATAATATAACCCCCCTCCTACCCTCAAAAATAGTAAAAAAAGAAAATCTATATAGGAATTTCTTAATGTGAATTTTGATTATGCATGCATATGGAATGACATGGACATAGATTTTTCAATGGTCCAAATATCAAGCTTCTACAATAATAATATAAAATTTAGGAATTCAATTTTAAGTTTAGTTTTATTTTTAATATAAAATTATGTACTTTGTATATCTATAGTATTATTGTTAAGCAATACAAATTTAAGATTACTTTCAAATTTTTGAGAAATAGAAATCTTGCTATATATAACATGATTGATAATAATATCAAGCATAATGCAATACATTTAAAATCTATTTAAATCAAGTCAACATAAGCGTGAAATAGAAAAATAGTTATTGTAACCAAAATATAATATACTTTGTGTGAAATTAAGTAAAAAAAAAAACCTGTTAAATAATACCACCTCTGAAGATTAGAGAATAAAGGGCATGTATGCTTTCTATGGTTCCTGCAACTAGACACAGATATTAAAGCTTAAGTCTTGCAATAGGAGCATGCTAAAATCCCTAGTTAAGACCTGTCATCAATTAAGTAAACAAACCATTAGGCTGGTAATAAAACTGTCAACACTGGCACAATCTTTGCAGTTGTAAATAACTGTCAAGAGGTTCACTTGAGATGTCAGTCTTCACTGATAAGAAAGATAAGACATTTCAAGCCTTATCTTGATACTTCTACTGTTTCCTATTCAAAGCTATTAAAACAATTTCAATGTAATTACTGAGATTAGATTTATGACAAGTGTTCAGTAAGTTTATGTTATTGGAAAGTGCAAAATTGGAAAACAATAATTTGGAGATAAATTAAATATGACAGGACGATTTGGGGATTGTGACAAGGAGTGATAAGATTTTATCAAAGTATCATATACTCAGTCCTCTCTGCCATAAATCTAGGGCAGGTCTATTTATAAGGCTTTATACAGAGAAAATGGCAGCCATCTGCCAATAGTTATAGATGGTGAGATGGAAGGAGATGACCCAGTCCTAGACAGCCAAGGAGAGAGAAAGGAGAAATGCAAGTCACGCAATATTTTCTAATAATACATTGGATGAAAAGCATCAAGAGATTATCAGGTAAAGCAACCTGAATAAAAATTGACTTCAAATTCAGGAATTTTACAAGTGTCTAGATCACAATCATTTGTTTTACCTGTAATTTCAAAATGTTGCCTAAAATAGATTCGGATTAAATTAAGCCATACACAGCTACATTTTCCACCGTGAAACACTCTACTAATAATTTGGGGGGAAAAATACTGTCTCTTGAGACGTGTATATTCTGTTAAGATAAAAGAGTTTGAAGAGAAAAGCTTTCCCTCTAAAACAACTAGAAAAGCGTGTGTGTGTGTGTGTGTGTGTGTGTGTGTGTGTGGAGAGTCTAGCTAAGCTACCCCATGGTATTGCTGCCTTTGTATCTATCTTGCTTGGCCAAGCCCCTTGATGCAGGCACATGTCCTACATAACAGTCTACAGAGTCACAAGCAAATGTAAGTTCCTTATGTGACTCCTTCAATAGCCTTTGTGATGAGCAGTCTGCCCTGTCTCCCAGCGCCTTCCCCGTATGTGCTCTTAGATAGACCCTTGTGAAGCTTGCCAAAGCCCCACTCTTTTGGTTTGAACTGACCAGTCTGGCCTTAGCCTGAGAAGCCCAATGCACACTACCCACGGACCCTAATAAAGGCGTGTACCTCAAGTCCTGTTGCTCTCTCTGTCTACACTCTGCCTTGACCCCTCGCCTCCACATGGCCCCTGGAAGTGTGCTGCGTACTTCCTCCAGGACCTGTGAGTACTGAACTTCTCTACTTCAGTTTCTCTTGTGCTCTTTTGCTCACCATCCAGCACCCTGTGCTCCGCTTAAGAAATGTTAATTTAACACAGTCATAACAGTGTGTGTGTATAGATTTGAAGGCGTTGGAGAATTGCTGGAGCAAAGTGGAACTCCAGAAGCTAGGATTCCTAAGAAGGGAGACCACAAAGAAATAAGCAGAAATGGTAAGACTCACACTAAAAATTCTTCAGCCAAAAAAAAAAAAATCATACAAGAGAAAAACTGAGGAATGTGGGGAGCAATGAAGAGTAAGGGAAAATATCACCTCTATCCCCATCCGGATGCTTCTCCTGTCCTCTTTTGTATGGTGATCTTATGGTTCATGTAACTTCATATGTTAATTGAAATTATTCCAAGATTCAGAAACCTTTTTCCAATTGCCAATGATGTATTTCTACCAGACTATTCTGGGCGTTTCAGAGTTGTCCTGTCCAAAATCAGATTCATAATCTTTCTTCTGAAACCTTTTCCTTCACCTGAGGCTCCATGTAATTTAGAGGCATCGTCATTTACTACATCACCTCCAGACATAGTTTTTACACTCCCTAACCCAAGTAATACATAAGACTTGTGGGACTTAGTTTTTAATTATTTTTGAGACAATCTCCTACTCCCCATTTCTATTTCGCTCCTGTGATTACTGTTTCCCACTATTTTGATACTTTGCCGCTCCTCTCGCTTGTTTCTCTCCCAGTGACAACAATCTCCACACTGCTACCAGTTACTTTCCCTGCACAGATGTGATTCTGTCTCTTACATGATTAAAACTTAATTTTCCCACTTGCCACATTATAATGTAAAGTTTCTCATGGTAGAATGTAAGACCGGTGCAATGTGGCCCATACAAACTTCCCCAACTTCCTTAGCAGTCATTTCTTTCATGCATCCTGTGTCCCAGCCATACCAGGTAACTTATTTCTAAAACATGCCTCCCATCACCACCGTCCCATACATCTACGTACACAACCTATCAGCTCCATGATATCTCTTTACTTTTACTGTTCTTTGCTGATGAATTTTTATTCATTCTTTATCCAAGACGCAGTAAAAAATGTTTCCATTTTTTCTGAATGTTTTTCCCAAATGAATGCTCACTTCCTCTCTCCTTTTCAGAGACAATCAATTTTGCCATCTAAAATCTTATAGGGGTATTTCCCAGAAGCTGTGAGATATACCAGAAAGGTCATCAGGATGTTGAAAGTCAAAGAGAACTTGGTTTCAATGCCACTCCTCCACTTTATAGTGATGTGATCTTGGAGAAGGCATTTGTCCACTTGGGAAATTGCTGTATTCCTCTGTGTACAGGGGAATTATATCTTTTAGGATAGTTAGATTAAAACAAGCATAGAACATGAAACATATGTTGTCAATATTTTAATTTACTTAACAATAAGAAAAATATTCATAATAAAAATTAAAATATACTGAGAACTGGTAAATGTATCACATCTTGTCAAAAAGGCTTGAAACTTACATGAATGTGCTGTGCTTTATTCCAACCTTTTTATATTTAATAACTTTTATAATCTTCACAGCAGCCTTATAAAGTTGGTAATACTGTAACCCTCATTTTGCATATGACAAGTTAGAGATATACGAGGGTTACCCTGCATGATACTGAAGAGCTCGTCAGTGGTCCAGCCGGGATTAGAAGCAGACACTGCAACACCAGGACTCTATCTGGCCATTAAATATACATGCAAAACAGCCTTGGTATTTGTGCACTCTCCGTGAAAGCTTCCTTCTCCTTTGCAGTCTGCCCCGATTTGGGCTATTCTGTGAGATGTTTTTCCTGCTTTGATAACAGCTTTTGGAATTTAGATTTGACCTAAACCCCTCCACCTCTCCCCACATCAATACCACTAAAAATGGCATGAAAAGCTACAACTGTTATCTTTCAAGTCTGTGCCCCACTCCAATTCTACCGATTCCAACTTTCACTTGGTCAATAGTTTTACCAGTAACTTCTGTGCAGTCATTTCCCTAGCTCTTCAAAGGAGCGTGACAGGTAGAACTACGCTCATTTTTTACAAAGTAAACTGTAAGAAGTATCTATTTAGTTAATCCAGGTCTTCAAATTACCATCAAGTGCCATAATGAAAATGATCAATGCTTTGCATAAGGTAAAGAATTTCATTTTTGATTGCTGATAAAACCAATTCATGTATGCAAGCATTCCCAAGTAAGTTTTTCTTCATTTCTAAATATGACTCTCATACCAACCACACCCATGGAATCTATAGTTGCATCTTCATACAAACAATTTCTTCTAGAAAAAAATATCCCCCCAAAATAGGGAGACAACCCTGGTCCTACAGTACTGGCTTGAAACTTTAAAAAATTTGTTTTTGTTTCTGATAGTTTGATATGATAAATCTAAAGGCATGAATGAATATGAATTTTAGTTTTCAAAATCAAATTTTTCTGATTTTAAGAAAGTTTCTTCCATATCAAGATTCCTTATAATTCATTAAGAATATAAAAAGATGAAAATTAAATATATGTATGAGGCAGAAAACATTATCTTTTTGCTTTTTTTGGCTGAGGATAAATTTGTGGCAGAAATTATTATGGTAATTCAAATAAGAAATTGAAGGGATTTAAAGAAAGTTATTTATTAAGCCTTAAGGATACACAAAAAGCAATGTCTTTCTTAGAGTTGTGTAGAGGAAGAGCTATTTATAAACACAAGAAGAATGTAAAGGTGGAAATTCACACATTCCTGGCTAGCTCGTCCTTTGGTACCTACATCCTCAGCTGTAATTCTATTTTTTTTGTTGTTGAGGAAGATTAGCCCTGAGCTAACTGCTGCCAATCTTCCTCTTTTCACTGAGGAAGACTGGCCTTGAGCTAACATCCGTGCCCATCTTTCTCTACCTTAGCATGGCTTGCCAAGCGGTGCCATGTCTGCACCCGGGATCTGAACCGGAGAACCCCAGGCCGCCAAGAAGTGGACCTTGTGCATTTAACTGCTGCGCCACCGGGCTGGCTCCTGGCTGTAATTCTTGAAAGATTAAACACTCTGCAAACCAAACTAAGAGGTATTCTCTGGCGTTCTGCTTCAATGCTCTGGCAACAAAGAAAAGGTGTGGCATTTGTGACTCTGATTTAAAATTGATTCTGGATGTAAAATGATCATAAAGGCCAGGGACAGACCCAGAGCACTGAATGCACCACAGTGTGCTGGCAGGAGCGTGAGTGCTTTATGGGAACTGACTGCAGGAGAAAGAAGCTAAACCCCTTCTATTCATCGATGTCACAGGATAAAATATCCTTTCAGGAATACACTATTAATCCTGGCAAGACTCTTCCAAAAAGAGATTTTAGAGAATTTAACAGAATTTAATGTGATTTTCTAGTGAGCACAAAACTAAGAAACCCATATACATGGCCGCTGTGTTCCCGGTATTAACTGTTCATAGTAGCATATTTTTCATCATCTATTGTTGAAATCTGTGCGACAATAAGGCTGTCGACCTATAGACAAAATTGATAGCTTATTCTATGCTCGGGAGAAAATAGATGCTCATAACTGGACCAAAATATTCACATAAACTCTCTTGGTCTAAATTTAACCACTTACCAGCATAATGAAATCATCATCCTATTTACAGTTACTACCTTAGTGAGCAGAATGTGCGTGATCTGTTTTACTTGGACAGAATTCAAACTGCATTTTTCAGAAAATGAGGTTTTGACATTTTTCCTGTAACAAGAAAGACAATCTTCCTCTAGTAATCATCTTCCCAGAAGGCCTGCTAAGTAGAGCCATCAAAGTAAACTGAGAGTGGACCTTTCAAAATAAAGAAACTCAACTCCTGCCAGGCGTATAAAGAAAATCTGCATGTCCCCTCCATTATTCAGCCGTTAGTGAACTAAACAGATTCATTCATTACATTAGATAATTGCTGCTCTGAAAAGCACGAGGTGTGTGACCTTGGACAAATAAAGACAGGTGATTACAGCTTCAGAGTGAAGATTGGGGGAGGGGGAGTGAGCGAAGGTGCAGGACATCAGATTGAGTTTAGAGGACTGAGAGCATCATGAGGGCAAGCCTTGGACAAAGGTGACTGGAATAGCTGCCAAACTGAGCAACACACGGGGAGGGCGGGTGGGAATGATGGAGACCAATGTAGAAAGACAGCTACTTAGTTTGTTATCAGAAATACCAAAGGAGACCTGTCCAAAAATACTGATTCTGAGGCCCACCTTCAGATGTAGTATTAAATTCATTTTTTTAACTTAGATAATTATGCTCATTTCCAGGTTTGGGAACCACTGAACTGGAATGGACTGGAATGAAATTAGCTCAACATTTCTCCATTCCGTTGGAATGAACTGGAATGAAATTAGCTCGACATTCCAGACATCTTTGTTCATCTGTTTCGGGGGCAGGGCAGGACAGAGACTCATCCCACAGGAGTTTTTATGTCAGACAGAAAGGATAAACGTGACTCCAAGAACACTCTTTGGAGACATGTACCCAGATACTGCTTCCCATATAGAGACAAGACGAGTAGGATTTCCCAACATGCAGAGGAAGAAGACCAGAGAATCATTATCGCAGCAGGGTCTGAAGAGATCAGGAGAATGACAGAGACCAAGAGGAAGAGCCAGAACGTTAGGATAAACAAGGAAGGTACGTGCAGCCATTGATTATAACCAAGGTGGTAGCAGAAAGTCCAGGTAAAGCACGTGAATGTTGAAATTGTACGGAAATAGAGTTCCTTGGTAGACCAGGAAGCCTAAGACTTATTCTTGGGTCAGATAACCAGGAAAAAGTCAGCCTTGTAAAGTAGATTACAAAAGCAGTACGATACAAAATCACAACATGAAATTTCGATGATCAGTGGCACAAAGAGACAGAGTATATTAGTGTCATGTTCCAACTGGACTATTCCATTATTAAAAGGAAACAATATAAGTTACCTGATGAGACCCATTTAATACTTTAAGGTACTTTTTTTCTCACAAATTGGAGAATTCCTCCATTATGTGTTTGTACTAACTGATGTTTTACTTTTTTTGAAATGTTCCACATTGTCTAGAAGGAAAGTCCACAGTAAGAAATTATAATACACTTGGATTTATATATAGTCACTACAAGCAGGAAAGTCCACAGTAAGAAATTATAATACACTTGGATTTATATATAGTCACTACAAGCAAATTGGAAAATAAAACGCAGTCCATTTTGTAATAACTAATTCAGCCCCTCTTTCCTGAATGATAATATTCTGAGGGAATTCAGAACTTGCCACCTCAAAATATGCCACTCTGGAATATTGACTTTTTGGAGTACTAGGCACTTGAAAACAACAAATACAAGAAAAACACTCTTACCTTCCTCTTTTTCTTAAAAGCAGGAGAGGAAATTCCCATGTGAAAGCAACAATTTCATTATCAAGGTTAAGACTTTGAGACCTAGAGAATTCTACAAAAATAGACTTTGTTACATAAAATGTCTTATCTGCCTTTAGCCCCCTGTCACATGGTTTACTAACTTTCCGCAATTGCCCCTCTTTGTTCAACCTAATAGAAATCCTAGTAGGTTTTGCCATTTTTTGGGTCTTCATTCCTTATGAAGTCTCCTGTGTCATCTAAAACTTGTATTAAACAAATTTGTATGCTTTTCTCCTGTTAATCTGTCTCATGTCAATTTGATTTTCAGGCCCAGCTAAAAAAAAAAGAAACCTTAAGAAGGTAAAGGTAAAATTTTGCTTCCTCTACAGCTCTAATCCAAGCCAATTTCTAAACTAGGTCAAAGAGAATGTATAGGCATTTAGTACACAAATAAATAATAAAATTCTCTTTTTTTTTTGAGGAAGATTAGCCCTGAGCTAACATCCACCACCAATCCTCCTCTTTTTGCTGAGGAAGACTGACCCTGAGCTAACATCCATGCCCATCTTTCTCTACTTTATACGTGGGACGCCTACCCCAGCATGGCTTGGCAAGTGGTGCCATGTCTGCACCGGGGATCCGAACCGGCAAACCCTGGGCTGCCAAAGCAGAACATGCGAACTTAACTGCTGCGCCACTGGGCCGGCCCCCAAAGTGATAAAAGTTTAGATGAAGGCAATTAAAACCAAGTTTGCAGACCAAGTACCTGAAAGCAAATAAATACAGATGTTATCAAGCAAGCCATTTTTACAGATTGTAGTTTACATTCAGAAAGGGAAATACCAATAGCATGTACATGAGCAGGATCATTGGGAAAATTTTTGAGTGTGATTAGAGAGACCTAGTTACTTTTTTCATATTCTGAAGCATGATAGTAAGCTCCTTAAAAGGGCATAAAGGATTAACAATAATAATAATAAAAACTACAGAAAGTCTTTGTTACCCAATCCTTACCGGTTCTGCAGAGAAACACAGAGGAGCTGATCTCATTAGAGACAAATGCAGCAGGAGCTCTCAGTGCCCTAATGTTCTAACAGGCGAGGTCGGACCATCCCCAGGCTCTCAGAAACTCCGCCCCGGGCCCTCTCACCCCTTGCCTCCTCCATTCCCAAGGCGCTGTCCAACCACAAGGATTTCATGTTGCACAATTTGGCTTTTTTAATCCCTCGGATAAAGATGGACACTCTAGTATAAAGACTACAAAAAGCCATTTAGTTGATGAAGATACTCCTAGGTGCAATATTTATTTAAGATTCTTAAAATGTTTTTCAGAATCAGTCCCAATTCCTCTGAAACAATTTTAAATGCCACAGATTCTATAAATATTTACATTTCAGTATAATGGAAAATATTCTTGATAGGAAAATCATCATGATGCTTATGATGATGGTTGAAGATGTGGTTAGAATAATGTTGAAGAGAATATTAAGAAAGGTCCTACTCTAAAGAATGGAAAGCTCAGACAGGCTGGCATTATATGTTAGGATAAAGGCAACATCATATGAGGATCTAAACTCTTGGCAGATGTGTCATTTCAAGCTGCCAATTTGGGAGCAGGCACACATAAATAAGGGACAATGTAGAAACAGCTCCCAATCAAGTTCCTGAAGCACTAATATTGCGGCCATTTAACTGTTCCATAGTTTTATCTCAGAGCTTATCAGGAAAAATAAATTGGTTTCTGTCCCTTGTAACTGAAGAGAAGCATCTATCTAGCCAATAACCCAAAAAGTGAAGACTTCGTACTCACCTTCAATTTGAAGAGGAAATCTGAGTGAAACCAATATGATAGTCACGAGAGAGGAAGGGAAAGAAAAAGTAATAAGTCTTATTTACCAGGCGTTTACTACTTGCTGGGCTATAGCACCCAGCTAAAGTGCTTTATACATCGACTGAGTGCACCCTCAGAAAAATACTGTGAGGAAGGTAATGTTATTATCATTGTCTTCCCCATTTTTAGTATGATAAACCCAAGGCACACGTAACTTAATAACTTGCCCAAGGTCACACAGCTGGTGAGTGGCAGAGCCAGAAAATGAGAAGAGAAGCTGTCTGACTCCAGATGTCATGCTCTTAGCAGCCAGGCTGTATTATGTGTGTTTAATGACGTTATTACAAACAATCTATTATTTGTTCCCCATTATTAGCTTCAGGAGGAAAGAAGAAAACACATTTTCTACAGTCATTCTCTATCTCTTAATTTTTTTCAAAAGTATTTACTTTTTCCTTTCAAAGACGTCGTGTTAAATAAAACTCTCTTATCTTTAAATTTCATTATTTTATATATATAGCTAATATATAAATTATTTAGAGGTTATAATTACTGTATAGAGATAGCTCATCTCTCCTGAGTAAAGTCAAAATCTGATAAAAGACATATAATCTTTATTTGAAATTTTTCTCAATACTTAAAAATGGTTTAAAAAGTCTAAGGCAATTTTGACATGGAAGAGAAGACCTGGAGATGTATTACATCTCATTGATTGGAATCAGTGTGACTAAAGAAGGAGTCTCGTGCACCTCCTATCTGTGGAAGGGCCAATGGCAGAGATCAAATTTGCAAGTCACACTGTTCTGTTACCCAAACACTTAATTGTAACATTTGATGATGTAGTTGCACACATAAACTTTCCATCTGGAGTTTTTAAATTTCTAAATTTAATTAATTCATCAATTCATTATTTCCCTGAGCATGTGATAAGGTGAAAAACCACATTCTAATTGTAAAGAAAGAGAAACAGAAAAGGAAAGACAAGCCCTTAAAGAGGTTGCAGTTTGCAAGAGAAAAGAAGCAATATTTAGTGAATGAACAAATGGGCCCAAGGAAAGTTTTAGCAGAATGGTGCAATGTTTCCTCTGAAGACAGCAGGCCAAGTATATAGGGTCGTGGATTCCACAGTCAATACTTCACAAGTTTCAAATACTTTTAATCCTCATTTCCATGGAGACAGATTTTCAGTTTCTTAAAATTTCAAGCACATTTTTGTAAGAGGTCAGGGAGTAAACAGATAAATGAGAGAATCTGATGCATATTAAGATAATTCTGTTTTTTTAAAGCACTGAATATCGCAAATCAGCTTCCTCAAGCAGTAGACGATAAAACAAAGGTTAGTGTGAAAGATATTAATTATCAAATATATATCAGGATTCATAGCTGTGGTTAATTTCAAAATAAGCATAGTAAATATATATTTTTACAGGGAAACAAATATTCTTGTGTAATATGACCTGAAAGTCGTTCTGCTTGTCCCTAAATTCATTACTTATTAAATCTGTATAATTTTCCAATAAAGTCATTTGGGTTTTCACTGAATTCTTTTTCCCCTAAAGTTCTGTGTTAAAGAACTGAACATTCCTCTCACTCCCCAGTTACTGGGGAGAAGCATCCTGGGGCGGTGCTGCCAGGTCGCTGTCTGCACAGCCAAGGGCCTTGCAGGCTTCTGCCTTCCTGGGAAGCAGGGCCCGTCTGATGAGGGGAGGCTGCCTGGTCCAGGACATGTGGGACTTGAAGGTTTGGTGTCCTGATGCCACAAATGTTTCCAAATGCTTATTTGCAATAAATCTTCCTAATCTTGGCTAATTAAAATCAAAATGCAAACCTCCCCATTAGAACTCCATCTAAAAGGCATTTAATCAAAAATGTTATCAAGTTTTTAAAAAATAGGCTCTATAAAACTTGACTAGAGTATTTTGATTATGGAGTATGCAAATTTCAAAAGAAACTGGTAAAGGTTTAATTGAAAATAATTTAAAATTATCCTAGAATTCAAAACTGCGCGAAGTTGCCATAACCGTTATCATATTATCCAAGCATCCTTTTATTCCAAGGGAAAATGATGATTGGACTTGAGCAGCACGCACATTCGCTGTCTGGTCCACACTTGGCAGAATTTTCAAATGAGAGAAGCAGAAAAAGTGTCTATCAGAAGCCAAAAATCATTTTCTTCCTCACTTGACACACTGTCCAGATCATTTATTTTAGAGAGCACACTATTGCTTTGGACACCATATGCTCAGCATCTGAGGTCCCTCAATTTCTCAGAGTGAAAGTAGGACAGTTAGTAGCATCCTGCCAATTATTCTAGAAGAAACATAGAAGCAGAGAAGGGTCATTTGCCATTATGCATGTCCCTATAACCTCAAAATTAGTATTATAATGAACTTTGTTTCATCTTCTGATTCATCATGTATATATGCATCTTTTGCGAACTAAGTAATTGTTAAGAACTTGAACTAGTACTTCAATAAGGATAGTCATCTTTACTATTTCCATGACTCAGCAAATTATTTTGACTTAATAGATATTACACATCTGTTAAGCTTGCAGTAATCCTTTTTTTAGAACGACTTGTTCCTTAGGGTAATTACTGCATAATACTTTCTTATTTTAATGTTGATTCTAATCTTACAGGAACTTTAGAAACTCAGTCTCATGATAATATCAATTTCTTATCATTCTTTTTCTGTTAACTTTCATCTCAGTGAGTGCCATTCTCTCTTTACTTTCAGCAATATACATGTTTTAAAATATTTATATACAATTTCTCTGTAGAAATATGAGGACAAAACAATCAGCAAGAAACGAAAAGCTAATCTTTAACAAATTCTGTCTCCAAAAGTTCAAGATCAATTGACCATGCCATATTAATACTGAAGTTGCAATAACAGGTATCTACGATGTTTGCCTCTATGAAAATGACATAACATTTTATTTATAATATACTGCATTTGTTCTCTTTGAAAGTTCTCAAGAAAAACAAAAAAGTTCTCTCTTTTTTTTGTATTTTTACAGGCAGCAGAAGAAATACCTAACATAATTGCATAGTTTGTGGAAGTAGGCAACATGATCACCATAATCTTCTCTATTCCCTGAAGATTTTGGAAAAAGTTTCCTGCAAATGGCAGAGAGTTCAGGGATACTTAAAATATTAGCCTGTACCTTTTCTTTTACTTGCAGAGGTTCTAGAAACTCCGTGGGAGGAATTTGAACTTAGTCTCTGTATTAGATTCCTGATGCTACCACCACAAACGATCACAAATTCAGAGGCTCAAAACCACACCAATGTATTATCTTATAGTTCTGACTTACAGGTCTGAAATTCGCCACACGGGACTCAGTTGGCCAGGACCAAGGTGTCTGCAGGGCTGATTCTCTTCCGCGGGCCTCGAGGGGGGAATGTTTCCTTCCTTGCCTGGCTTCCAGAGGCTGCCTGCATCCCTTAACTCGTGAGTCCGTCTTCAAAGCCAGCATCACATCACATTTCACCACTCTCCTCTCGTGCGTCCTTCTCCTCCTTTTGAGGACCCTTGGGATTCCATTGGGCCCACATGGGTAATTCAGGATAATTTCAGTCAAGTGATTAGCAACTTTAATTTCATCTGTTATCTTAACTCCTCTTTTGGCCTCTAAGGTAAAATACTCACAGGTTCCAGAGAAGAGAACATGGACCTCTTGGGAGGGAGCGGGAAGGAGCATTCTTCAGCCCATTATAGTCTTAAATTCTTTCAAACATGAATTTGTTTGAAAGACTGGAGAGCTTTAAGGAAAGCTGTATCTGAATGAGGCATAGCACGCTCCTGGGAAACCACAGGAGTGGGAAAAGACATTTTACCAAAATGTCAGAGTGATGTTCAGCCTTCCGTGGAGGAGAAAAAGTCCACATTTAAAAGAAAGAATCATGCCAATGATAGTTTTGGGCCTGGGACCTGTTCCTTAGAGATCTTTTGTATCGTACACACATGCTTTGCCTTAAAAATAAATTTATTCTGAAACTTACATCTGCCTCCTCCGTCCCTCAGCATCTGGCTGGCATAGTTTGCACATCCTGAGGGTCTGGCGTAAAAACTACTCCATTCCGGATTCAGGACACATCTGTTGCAGATAGCATTTAGATAAAAGTTAGCCATGTTCAAATATGAAGTAGGTTTTTCGTTTGTGCTACTGTCAACATTCACAAATGGACCTTTCTCTGCAGTGTAGGGAGGACGTGGGCAGCATAGATGCTTAAGGGGAAGAAAATGAAATTAACAGCACGTCAAATTCCTCCTCTTAGCACAAATGCAAAAGATACTGCCATGCTGAGGCATCATTTCTGAGTAATGCTGAAGACTTCTTCCCTGTTTTTTGTGTTTGAATGCACCTTTCCTTCTGATTCATGAGAGATGTTCACAATTAGCAAGCTCTTTGCAAGGTTGCACAGGTGGCTGGGGATCACAGCCTCTTACTCTTTATGGAGGCACTGCTCTCAAGATAGCAAGATTGAGATATTTAATTTCACTTTGCTAGCCGAGTTGTAACTTTTAAATATTTAGGCATATGGGATGTGGACTCCATTTGTACTAATGATCCCGCAAATATCAGAGGCCAGTTTGCACCACTGGCCCAAAAGCTCTGCTATTGAAAAACCTTCTGATAAGAAATGGTGCGAATTTTCCTACTGAATCAAGAAAAAGAATAGGCCCCCAAATCAGAAATCAGTGGAAAACCAGAGGGCTGTGAGGTCAAAAGACACAGAAGCTGAGAGTTTTCACAGCTTTGTGCAGCAATGTCAACTTTATGTGAGACTATCTGGTCCACCCGGGACTGTTAAAAAGAAAGTGACTGCTGATGTGGGACTGTAATATTTGTAGGAGATGAAGAAGAAAGGAATTTACTGAAGAAACTTTGGAATACAGTATTTGATGATGAGACTATCAGGTTGACCACCCCATACCTAAGAGCTACCACCAGCTGGATTTACCACGCAATCTAAACTCTCATTTTATTTTTTATCATATTTATTTACCTGACACACATTTATTGTTTATATTAAGGAGGGAAGAAAAAGCTAACATTTGCTGAACACTTGCTTTGGAACAGGCATTGCGCAAATAACTAGAGGCATTATCTTATTTAATGTTTTAACATCACTCTGAAAGATCTGCTATTTTTCCAGATCCTATCGGTGGGGAAACTGAGGCTGGTAAGTAAGGAACCCAGATTATGTGACTCCAGAGAATGTGCTCTTAAGCACCGCTCAGCTTCCCTCCCAATGCTTGTGAGCTGCAAACGGTGGCCAGCCTCATTGGCCTTATTCAGTCAGGGTGTTCTCCACGGCTAAGGTGATTGTGTGTCTCTGTAAGCCCAGTTCCAGGGCACACTTGTCTGCTGTAGGGCTTACTTTTTAATGGTGCCCCCCTCCTTTTTCCTCTCAACAGCGTAAGTTTGGCTGACAAATCATATGGCCGCCCTGAATTCTCTTCATCAACGTCTGTATCTTTTACACCTTGTGGGGCACCTTGTCCACGGAACATCAGTTAGATGCCCTCCCTCTCTTCACCAAGTCAGTTTCTTCATCTTTTTTCAGTAGAGGATCTGGCCAAAGATTTGTGTCCAAAGGTTTCAATCAACAACGTACATAAACCCCAAGAAACTTAAAAAATGATCTTTGGTGATATAAGCTAAGACGGCTTCATTAAGCAGTATTTTAGAAATAATTTCCTGATTCCACATCTCTATAGTTCATCTTAATTGTAATAGTAGTAAGGATTTTTACCCGAAATGTATTCCCATATAAGGATTTAAGATTTGTATATGGCATTATTTTTTGTTCATTTATTTACTCACATATTATCTTTTTTCAGAAAGGTTTTAAGGTGCGTTAAGAAATGAAAGCCTTTTCCTGTCTGACTCATTTCACTTAGCAAAATGTCCTCAAGCTCCACCCATGTTGTCGCCAATGGCAAGATTTCATTCTTTTTATGGCTGAGTAGTATTCCATTGTGTATATATACCACATCTGCTTTATTTATTTATCCATTGATAGGCACGTAGGTGGTTTCCATGTCTACGCTATTGTAAACAGTGCTGCAGTGAACGTGGGGTGCATATATCTTTTTGAATTAGAGTTTTTGTTTTCTTCAGATAGATGCGCAGTAGTAGACTTGCTGGATCATACCGTAGTTCTATTTTTAATTTCTTGAAGAATTTCCATATTGTTTTCCACAGCAGCTGCACCAATTTACATTCCCACCAACAGTGGACGAGGGTTCCCTTTTCTTCACATCCTTTCCGAAACATATTTCTTATCTTTTTAATGATAGTCATTATGACAGGTGTAAGGTGATATCTCATTGAGGTTTTGATTTGCATTTCCCTGATAATTAATGAAACTGAGCATGTTTTCATGTGCCTGATGATCATAAAAAGAAAACAAAACAAACAAATGACAACCACAATTAGACTATGAAAACCTAATTACAGAAACAAAAGGAGTGCACAAGATAAAAAAATATATGTATGACTATGGTAAGAATCAGGGTCAAAATGTTTACTGTGTTTAATCTTTAAATTTGACTCAACTTTCTATCAATTAAGACAAAAAAAAGGAGGGCAGGCCAGAGTAAGATGAATCACAGAGATGTCATGAAAAATGGAGAAGCATAACAGTTCTCTGTGAGAAGCAAAGGTTTTCTTAATATTTTATTTATAAATAGGTCATTATAGGACATAGAATAACGTAATAGAAAATACCTTCAATAGTGTTTTTGTTGTTGTTTTTATAGAAAACAGGAAAGAGTATTTTTATTTGACGTACTTGGAGGTGAAATCTGATAAATTTATGTCATTAAATACTATTCAGGAGTTTATTTGTATTTTTGATTCTTCAGCAAGGCTAATAGTGGGCTGAATCTTAGGCCTCACTCAGAAACGCTTGTTGGATGATTAGAGCTCCAGGGGTGGGCATCGCAAATGAATCAGTAGGAAGGATCAATGATAAAAGATGTTTTGATAACAGAAAATATAAGTAGATCCAATGGTTTATGAAAACTCCTTCTTGATCGTTCCCTTTTTCTGGATTCTGAGTATGCTGTGGATCATCCACCAGCAAAATCTGATGTAGGAAATAGCAGCCTGTGTTCTTCCTGTTCAGAGAAAAGAATTCACAATGTGGAAACAGCTGAGAACACATATTCAGAATATTGCTACAATGCAAATACTGCATAAAATGATTATTTTTTCCCTAGGAAGGACTGGTCGGTACTATACAACATTAAATTCTCTTGAAATACATAAAGTTTACTTTTTAATGTGTGATAACCTCTTGGTTAGCTTCTGGGCTATAAAGTAATATGAGGAAACCAGTCAGTCATATAGAGGGAGTAGGTCAATGTGGAGACTGATATTGTATGTAAGAAGCCCATAGTGAATATAAATAATCAAGAGGTATTAAACAATTGAATGCCTGATTATTTGAATCAATCAAATTATCTTTTAAAAATAGCCTCCAGTGTATCTGGAAAAGATTCATTTTACCACTTAATCTCTGGTAGATTATGACAATGACATGCTTCCCCCAGAATAAGACGATAAAGAAAACAAACACACAAAAACTCCAAATTGAAAAAGTTAGCTAAATGACCAAACTTTTATTAAAAATTTTTTAAAAATCTATCTTTTAAGAATTTCCTTTTGAAACTTAACTCTGTTACTAAAGATATTTCACTCTAGGAAATAACTACTGTCCAATACATTTTACTTATATCAAATACTTCAATTACAGGCTCAGTGCTCATTATGAATATAATCAATATGCTTATTTAGGTATATTTTCAATACATGTCAAGCATATTTTAAAATAATTCAATTAAATAATAATTTGTTTATGAAAAATAAAATCACTTTTTATTTGTATAATAATGCAATACCCTGCATTATCCATTTTTACTGATACTTAAAATGTAAAAAAAATAAGAGGAAAAGAAAGACAGAAGGAAGGAAAGAAGGAAGGAAGAAAAAAGGAAGGAAGGAAGAATGGAGGAAAGGAAGGGAAGAAAAAAAGGGAAGAGAGGGAGAAAGAAGAAAATAGCTAAGATAAATGAAAATGCAGATGTGTGGCACTAAGGGAACTTGGACTTTCAAAGTGGTAGAGGTCATGTGCAAATCCACACAGATGTATCTAGCATAGGTAAAAGAGAAATATTTTTCTATACAATTTTACAGCTTATTCTGGAATTCTAGCAAAACCAAAAGAGAATTGAACTGAACATTTTGTTTATTAAATGTCGATGGACAGCATAGTAACAGAAATGACATTGCCTCTGAAAACTTCCATATACATACAGAAACAAGTGCACCATCTCAGAAAGTGTTGAGACCCACTGTCAACAAGAGAAAATACTCTAAACATTTCTGAAAAAGAAAAATAATGTTGAGGACTACCAGATATTAAAATGTAATTAACTAAAACTTACAAAGTCTGGACCTTATCAATACATCAGAAAAAATGCAGATAGAAGAGCATACCATGTTTTGCCTATCATAGTGTCAAAGATTTAAATGAATTGTAATGCTTCATGCGGAAGGGAGGAAGTGCAGTCTCAAATTCTATAGATTTTCAGAAGAATAATTTGGCAATGGGGACAAAAATCATTAAAAATGCACAGACCATGTGACCCCCAAACTGGATTTCTAGGAGTTTATCCTCTACAAATGTAGCTATACGCAAAGATACATTACAAGAATGTCTATCACCGTATTGTTTATAACAATAAAAAATTGAGAATAAACGAATATTCAACACCAGATGATTCATTAAATAAATTTATTTATTCAATGAAACGTGCTACGATTAAAGGTGATATTGTTTGTTATATCAATATATAATAATGAACTTTTATATACCATGCATTGATTTTGTAAGGTGTATGATTGTATGTCATATATACACATATATGTTCTAGAGAGATATATAGCCAAACTTTAATATTGATTACCCGAGAGTGACCAAAATGTGTAAGATTTTTATTTTCATTGTGATTCTTTATGTAATGCAGTTTATTTCTCCCTTGTGAGCATATAGTATATAATCAGAAAACAAGTTTATAAAAATAGTCTCTCTGAATTTCTAAACAGTAATTACAGAGAGATTGTAATGAACAATAAGTAATCCGTAAATATTAAGATATGTCAAATAAAATAGATAGTATTTACAGGGTAAAAGGCTGCAAACACTTATTATGTATCACCTAAACCTTTTTCAAAATTTCAGTAAGTAGCTATGGATTAATTTCTCCAATAATGGTAGAATTACAAATAATGTTTTAATTAAATCTCTCCAATAGAAAAATTGTAGAAATGAGTTACCTACATGAGTTTTTGTACATATTTATGAACAACAAAATAGAAGGACAATGGAAAAAACTATTACATTTCATATAGTTAAATATCATTTTACTCATAATTGCTCAATATTTAAAAAATCACTTTTGATCAAGGTGGTTATAATTTATCATTTAGTACCAGCTGGTCTCTGGTTCCATTTGATACACTGTAGAAAACTTAAGAAATAGCTTTCTTGTCCTAATGTGATGAACATTATGGGGTAATGAAAAAATTTACTAACTCTTCAAGCTTTTGCAGTTGTTTAAGGGGCAATGCAGTGGTCACACCAGAGCTTACCATTTCAAAGCCTTAAATTATTCCTAATGATTTGGTAATACGCAGCCTGTTTGGGGAAACCTCCACTTCCTTCTCACAAACAGTGGCCAAGTAGCAAGGCATGGTAACAAAAAATCAGCGAATGTAAACTCTATTCAAAATATATCTTGTTAGTTTCATATGTTGTGTGTATGTGTATGCTTCAAGACTGTTAATAGAAAATATTGATCACTTCACTGATTCATTTATAAACAAAGCTTTTGATAAAGATTGCATATATGCCAATGGCAACCAAAAGTAAATAGGCTTCAGATTAAATCAAATACCTATTCCTTCTTCTATACAGATCAAATGTATACAACTCTGCAAAATGCTAAGTATTTACAGTTTAAATTACATATAATAAATATAGTTCTAGATTCAAAAATGACTAATTCACAGCAATAAAATTTATTAACTAATCAACAACTTTTTTTATTTCCCCATACATTTTATTAAGCATGTAACAAGGTATAACAGTATGTAACTTACTGAAATCTGTTAACAAGGTGTAACATATATACTTCTCCTTAGGGAGTTTTCTGTCATCACCGCTTTTCCAAGCTCCATTCTGTTCCGGGCATCATAGACTGTATTTGATTAAGAAACATACTTATACAGCAACTATCTGGTTATATCCAGACAGTTTCTTACTGACACAATGTTTTTTTGGAGTCATTCTATTCATGATGGTACCAAAGGGAAAAAAATATTCTCATAGCCATGGAAAGTCACTAATTAGAACTGACAGTTAATCTACAGGACAATAAGTTCATCTCAGTTCAGTAGACAGCTTTAATTTCATAACTTTTTGTTCACTCTTAATGGAATCAAAGCATTAATAAATCAAAGAAAAAGAAACTATCTTACTGCAATGATAATAATAAAAACACCACAAACAAAAATCAAGAAGCCATTTTTCTTTTCCATGTATGAGCTACACATACATAGAATTGCGTTTTGAGTGGGGTAATCCCAGAATCTGACCATCTCCTTAAGTATCTGGGCTTTCTTCCTGGCTGACTGGACACGTGACCTGTAGAAAGTCTTGAGGCGTCTCCAATAGGGTATACAGCAAGGACCTAGAGATGACGTTCAGTATGACGACCAGTGTTTGAATGCTGGCTCTTATTTCAGCTATGGCACTAAAGACTTTTCCAATTCTTGGTTCCCAAAAGGAGATATGCATGTCTCAAATGAATTCGTGGAACAAATCATGATTGGAAAGAATTGGGCCTCACCTCCTCCCAACAATCTGGATAGGAAAGGAAGAAGACAATAGGTAGCTCACACTTTGGGATGACGATGAGACCAGATGTTTAGGATTGTCAGCTCTTTTGCTTTAATTCTGTAGGGACATTTCCTCTGAATTCTCTAGAAAAGCTCACTTCTAAGTTTTTAACTGGCATAGAGGTGTCAAAACTAACCAGGGAAGAACCAGAAGCTTAAATCCCTAAGGCCTAAGGAAAATTCTAGTGCTGTAGAGGCTGCCTTTGATACTCATGACTTCCACATCAAGGAAATATACTTGGAAGTACATTTGAGGGGAAGCGGCTCTCCCCTAAGTTATTCAGTATGGTGGCCTTGGTCAGTACTGAAAAAAACAAAAACAAAACACAAACAACAAACCACCACCACCACAAAAACCTGCAGGCCCACTGAGGAATGAAATACAAACCAGAACACTGAAAGCAAGTCAAATCATCTAGTTACCCTAAGCAGGATGGATTTAATTAGGAAGCCTGAAGCATTATATGACACACACAACACAAGTTCCATTCTTCCTAACCAACTTAACATATACAAGGAATTAAAAATGCATCATTTCATCCACCAAGGGGGAAGAAGCTTCTGATACTACCAGACCTTGTTTCATCACTCCAGCCCCAACGTAGGGCTGAGACAGGTGAGTTCAAAAACTATTCCCGGAGCTGAGGAAGGCTCCAGCTGGCGTAGGCTGACATTAACAGTCAATAAACCAATGAAATCATGAACAAACATTTGGCCCTTTTGAAAGCAACTGTATGTGACTGCCGGCCAGAACATGTGAGAACAGGGATAGCCCGTGGCTCAATATTTACCTGCTGCAACATGAAAGGGCTGAACTTAGATCAAGAAACAAAAATATTACTAGTACTTTGATAAAAGTGCTAATTGAATGCAGTGGAGGGATCAGGAGGGAAGTCATCAGTGTTACCTGTCCCAGGCAGAAGTCAAGTTCCCAATACAGGTTTTACATCTCCTGTGAAAGACAGGGGGAATTTGTGAATCATACGGTGCAGTGCAGTGATGAGGGGATCACGGGAGAAGATTCCCTGAGGTCAGATGCTGGCCCCTCATTTACCAGCTCTGTGTCCTTGGGCAGCTCGGTTAAGAGTTTTATCTCTCAGTGTCCTCTGTATGTGAGGGTATAATGATAGAACTGGAGTCTCAAGGTTTCTATGAGGATGGGATAACTTAATATAAATAAAAATCTTGCAAGATTCCTCAGCTAAGAGTAAGTGCAATGTGTTAGGCTTTTATTACTAGCATTCGGGCATATACAAGACCATGTATTCTTTTTTTTTCTCCTTTAGGAGAAAGAGCAGAAGCCAAGAAGAATTACTCTGACACGTTAATAACTTTGCCCATTGGACTTGGTGTTTTAGGAATGTTACCTGACAGATGTCTAAGGATAGATCACCTATATCTAAAAATTTCAAAAAACATTTCATTGATTACTTCCTAATTTGTAGTTAATCCAAAAAACATTCAGCTTCATTTTCCAAATATACCATAAAAGGAACTGGTAGGTAATGTCAGCATAATACGTTTTATCCTAACTTTAAGTTATTTTCTGTTGAAAATCACTAAATCTGTGGGTCCATTTAGATATAATTATCACCAAAAACTACATAGAAAAAATGATTTTTATTTGAAAGCATGAAATAATCTAGAAGTATCAAGAAATTTTCTTAACATTTAACATATATTAAAAACCAAAAATCACGCCTTTAGATTATTAGGTCTTCTATCCTCAAATTACAGTGAAGATGCCTTCTGCTTGAAGTTAGACCCACATATTCTGAACTCCCTCAGTATTGGTCAATGAGGAACATCATTCACTTAGAATAAGTCCCACCCGTCCCCCAGATTCATCAGGAGTAAGTCTTATACTTGAGGACAAACCTCCCCCTATCTTACGTGCCTCTGTGAGTAGCAATCAAAAGGGAGACCCACATCTTCATACCTCCATACACCTCGACCCTCTAGCTTGCTACCACTGTTCTAAGTCTACCCAAGTCATTATTCCCTTTTTCCTTGCTTGGGTCAGTCATAACAAAAAGTCCCAGGACCACAGTTTATCCTTAATTTTATTTTTTAAGAATTTTTTTTTTTGACAAATTTAAGGTTCACAGCAAAATTGAGGGGAAGATTCAGAGATTTAACATAAACTCCTTGCCCCGACACGTGCAGAGCCTCCACGTTATCAACATCCCACACCAGGGTGGCACATTTATCACCAATATCAACATTTGTTACCAATAGCCTACATCGACACTTCAGAGTCACCCAAAGTCCATAGCTTACATTAGGGTTCACTCTTGGTGTTGTACATTCCCCCGGTTTGGAGAAATGTGTAATGACCTGCATCCATCATCACGGTATACAGAATAGTTTCACCGCCCTAAAAATTCTCTGTGCTCTGCCTATCTATTCCTTCCACTCCCAACTCCTGGCAACCCCTGATCTTTTTACTGTCTGGATAGATTTGCCATTTCCAGAATGTCATATGGCTGGAATCACACAGTATGTAATCTTTTCAGATTGGCTTCTTTCACTTTGCAAAAGGCATGGTTTCCTCCATGTCTTTTCGTGACTTGGTAGCTCATTTATTTTTAGTGCTGAATAATATTCCATTGTCAGGATGTACACAGTTAATCCATTCACCTACTGAAGGACATCTTGGTTCCTTCCAAATCTGGGAAATTGTGAATAAAGCTTCTATAAACATCTGCATGCAGGTTTTGTGTGGGCATAAGCTTTCAACTCATTTGGGTAAAAACTGAGGATTGTGATTGCTGGATCATATGGCAAGAATATGTTTAGTTTTGTAAAAAGCTGCCAAACTGTATTCCAAAGTGGCTGTACCACTTCGCATTCCCACCAGCAATGGATGAGAGTTCCTGTTGTTCCACATCCTCAGCATTTCGCATTGACGGTGTTCTGGATTTTGGCCATTCTAATAGGTATGTATCTCATTGTTGTTTTAACTTGCATTTCCCTAATGACATAAATGTGGGGCATCTTATCATATGCTTATTTTTCATCCAAGTATTTTCTTTTGTGAGGTGTCTGTTAAGGTCTTTGGCCCATTTTTTAAGGTAATTGCTTGTTTTCTTATTGTTGTGTTTTAAGAATTCTTTGCTTATTTTGGACAGCTGCCCTTTATCAAACATGTGCATTTGCAAATATATTCTCCAGTCTGTGGCTTGTCTTCTCCTTCTCTTGACATTGTCTTTCACAGAGCAGAAATTTTTAATTTTAATGAAGTCCAGATTATCAATTATTTGTTTCATGGATCCTGCCTTTGGTGTCATATTTTAAAAGTCATCATCATTGCCAAGTTCATCTAGGTTTTCGCCAATGCTATCTTGCAGGAGTTTTATAGTTGTGCATTTTCTATTTAGGCCTGTAACCCCCTGAGGTATTTTACAAAGTATGTGAAGATAATGCGCAGGAGGATGGAGGAATCACAGTGACAACACTTCTGATGCTGAAGAGTTTCTGAGAACTCACAGCAGATCTTTGCAATGTCATTTTTGACCTGTGCATTTAAACCAGGAGCAGTTTTATTCTGGTGGTGGGAGCAAAAGCCTCATTGGAGTAATTTTAATAGAAAAACTTAGAGGTACTATAGATATTCTTTTGATGAGTTTTGCTGGAAGGAAGAACAAAAAATGGGGTAATAATTGGCAGGAGAAAGACAAAAAAGAATATTCTATTCTTTCTTTTTCTTTTTTAAATCTCTTTTATTTAAAAAAAGTTTTAGACAGGAAAAATAGTAACGTGTTTGCATGTTGATGAGATTCATTCAGTAGAGAGGAGAAAATTGACGTTATGGAAAAATGATTAGAGGGACATCCTAGACTACGTGAGAAGGAATGCAGACTAGAGCTCAGATGAAAGGACTGACTTCGGATATAAGCATTGACAGTCTATATACACACATAGTTTATATATGAGCATTGGTACATAGTAGGGTAAGTTTTCTAAAAGTGTCTTCTGTTGGTTGACCAATTTTTCCTGATTCTTTTTATTCACTAAATATTTTAGGCTCCCGAAATACTGGGATCAATACATAAATGAAGCTCCAAATTCAGGCCTACACATAGTATTTAGTTCACATACTCTTTGTGCTGATAAAGTAAAGCTGACTATATGGAAACCTGGAGATACAACTCACTTATAAGTGTATTCACAGGGTTACATCTACCACAATTCCCTAAACCATAATCCATGAGGGTTCTGTATTTCAGATACTTCATGTCAAAGGTTTCTGACAAGTATGTTGGAAAATACCTAGGAGACAAAATCAGTAACTTGGAGGGCAGGTGCAGAAGCCATGACACATTGAAGAGCCCGCAGTGGGCACTCAGTCAATACTTGTCAAACAAAATTTGATTTGGGGATTCTGCGTTGGTGTCCCAGGCTATGGTGTGAGGTTCATAAGGCCAGCATGTATAGAAGTGAATACTTTACTGTTGATGAGAGAGATTTATACCTGCATGTCTAAGGAAGCCACGGGCCCCTCGATTTGCATTAGCTACTATGGTAAACAGAATAATGACCCCCAAAGTATCCAAGTCTTTACCCCAGAAGCTGCAGATATCTTACCTTAAAGGGCAAAAGGAATTTTGCAAGTGTGATTAAGGTTAAGGACTGTGAGATGGGGTTCATCTTCGTTTGCCCGTGTGGACCTGATGTAATCACATTCAGAGGGGCAGGAAGATCCGAGCCAGAGGAGATGCTATGCCGCAAGCACAGTGGGAGTAATGTGGCTACAAGCCTGGAAACAAAGACAGTCACTGGAAGCTGGAAAAGGCAAGGAATGGATTCTCCCTCAGAGGCTCTAAAAAGAACACACTCTGCTCACGCCTTGATTTTAGTTCTTTACAACTCATTTATGATCTCTGACCTCCAGAGCCATCAGATGATAAATGTGTGTTGTTTAAACCACCAATTTTGCGGTAATTAGTTCCAGTAGAAACATGAGGAAGTGTTAGGAACATTAGGAAAGGAATGCAGCCAAGAAGGAGGATGTGCATTAATGAGTACATTACATAAACGCAGATGTACAAATACTGTGCTCACGATATGTAAGCTTCCTAGTGACCTATGCCTTAAAATTAAACGATGATGGACAGTTAAAGTAAAATATCTACCAAAGAGAAATAAATTGCAAGTCAGTATTAACAAAATCCTAAGTGTTGAGGTAAATGTTTTTAAGAAATTATTTGCATAGAAATAACTAAAAGTATTATATATAAAAATTTACCAATACAGAAAGGTTAGGTCAAAAATATTTATAAAAATATCCTATTGACTCTCTTAAGTGTTGATCCCTCTGGCCAAAAAAAAGCAAAGATAACTATACCCTTGTGAGGCAATCCTGTACCAAACGCTCAATAGCATTTTAAGTGGCAATCTGTCAATTCTGTCTCCTCCCTCCTTCCCCCCCTCTATATGCCACACTCCCACCCTGTGTTTCTCTCTCTTTTCTTCTCTTTTATACTTCCAAGTTTAATAGCAGATGCCAAGGAAAATAACTTGTCACTTTAGATCCCTTTCATAGCAAATACCAAATGTAAAATAAATGCCTACTTGGATGCATACGTGTGTGATTAATTTAGCGATCTGATGAAGCTAATACTCTGCACAATTATGTCCAGATTCAGGCAGACAAAGATGAGATAGAGAGGACTGTGACAAGAGAAACAGCTCTGAGGTGGTGATGGACCTATCTTCCTTTGGAGAGCTATGTCTATCCTATTTCACCCTAATTCTTCTCAGCCCACTTGATTTGAATCAGAATCATCTCTGTCCACCACACAACACAGACAGGTCATGTGACCCAAGTCAGGATAATCAGAGTAATTCAACTGCTGAATAGGGAAATTGACTCCTTGATAGTCACATGATTAAAGACAACAGGTCAAGTTCTTCTCTGGAAATTTTGGGAGAGCAATTGAGAAGGACAATCTTTCTTTCCTTGGAATTTTAGCCACTTTGCTAACACATGAAGAGAAGATATCTTAGAATAAAATCAGATGGAGATAAGTAAGTGAGTAGATGGAGACGCAGAGGGAGAGAACAAGAGAGAGCAAGCATGGGAGTGCACAAAAGCTTGATGTTATCATTTTAAATTCTTGGTGTAGCCTTGCGCAACCTCCACCAACCCAGTTTACCAGTTATGTGAGACCAGCTTGGGCTGGGTGTCTTTTATTTGCAACGATAATAGTCGTGATCAACGCAGAGAAGGTTTACTTTCTTTTATGCTATGATACATCTGTTTTAAAGGTAATAGAACAGGAAAAAAATGTAGTTCTGCTATGATAAAATGAAATCATTGATAGAATTCAATGATGAACAGTTGGTGGAAATATAATAGTCTGAAATTAAAACTCGAGTACATAGAACTAATCGAATCTAGTGCAAAATCACCGGAGAATCGCAATTTCGCACAAAAAGCAAGGGAAAATAATAAGTAAAATTACTTCAAGGAAGTTCAGTTTGGAGATATGAAAACCAAGAATCACTGCCAAAAATCACCCTATAATTAGAATCACTTAAAAATGACAGTTAAGCCTCTTGATTTGTTTTTGGACTGCTTTTAATGTAATTTTATAGACTGTAAATGAGTGGCAATGTTTAGCGTAGGAGGATTTCAATATAGCACCAAGATGACAAGTTAATATTTGCATGGTGCTCAGTGTGGGTAATCAGTTATAAAAGTGAGATTTTCCAGTTCTAAGGATTGTGCATGCCATGAATATCCTTAGTCCACATATTTACACATAAGAAGAGAAAACCTTTCTTTATTGAGGCAAATAGACTGCTCAAAGTGACTTTCATTTCTGCCTTTTCATGGAGGAAACAATAGTGGCTCATTGACTACCATTTTGGAATTCATTCCCTGAGCACATTTCTCTGTCAGCTGTTCAGGAGCTACACTGCGTTCAGCTTTCACTGGTTCTTGTAGGGTGGTGAGAATGTGAACAAGGCCAAGGATGAGATTTATGGTCTTCTATACCAATAATCCATTTACAACTTCCTATTATGCTTTAAATGAGAAGTACAGTTGCTTAGGAGAAGCAGAGCATAGATATATGTAGGTTTAAACGTAAACCAAAATATTTATGCATTAACTATAGTAATATCATTATTAAATTAGAATCCAAAGACGACAGTGTTTTCCAAAAATTTTTATTCTCGTTATAAAATAGTTAAAATCTCACTGTTAAAACTACACGAAAGGGCCTGCCCCGTGGCCAAGCGATTAAGTTCATGCGCCCAGGCTTCAGTGGCCCAGGGTTTCACCGGTTTGGATCCTGGGTGCAGACCTAGCACCACTCATCAAGCCATGCTGTGGCAGCATCCCCCCAGCACAACCAAAAGGTTTTGCAGCTGTAATATACAACTGTGGACTGGGGGCCTCTGGGGAGAAGAAGAAGGCAAGAAAAAGAAGATTGGCAACAGATGTTAGCTCAGGTGCCAATCTTTAAAAAAAGAAAAAAAAAAAAAACTACACGAAGGAAATGACATTTAAATACCATTCATAAGACAAGGGAACTTCCTCAACTTGATAAAGAATATCTTCAAAAAAACTGCAGCTAACACCATATGTAACGGCAAGAAACTCAAAGCATCCCCCACTAAGATCAGGAATAAAGCAAGGGAGTCCCCTCTCACTGTTCCTGTTCAATATGGTCCTGTGAGTCCTCAGTGCAATGAGCCAGGAAAAGAAAAGAAAAGGTGTGTGCAGATTGGAATGGACGAAATGAAACTGTCTTTGTTTGTAGCTGACGTAACCGTCTGTACAGGAAATCTCGAGCACACCTTGCAAAGCAGAGCACTCCTGATTCAGAAGTCGGTTCGGTGCTCTAAGCTTGCTTCAGCTTGGTTTTATGCCCACTCCCCACAGATTTCTGAATCTGCTGACAAGGAACGTATTGAGACGGTTAATTCTTAAGGCAAAAGCCACCAAATATTTTTTGAGGAAGCACTAGGCAGAATTGTCTAAGAAGCCAAATTCTTCATGATTTCTCAGTGCACATTTTCCAGTTCTTTTATTACTTGTTATATTGTAATGGACTTGTTTTTCTCTTTCTAGGTCAAGATAATTTTAAAATTTTGCTGTCATGAAAGAAAATTGGAAGATTTATTCTGTCTTTTTTTATTCTCAAGTTTGGATCTTACTAAACTGGAAAATTTTCTCACTTTCAGCAACATTACAAATGAGATATAGCTATTTTGGAATCAAAGAAATGAGAGAACTAGAGAAAGAGTTATTATAAAGGTTCTTTTTAAGTTTTATCTGGCAGAGCACAGGCAACAATGTATACAGAGCAATAATTTTCTTCCCTTGAAGGACTGGCTGCTATTGAAAGATGGCAATGCCAAATCCTCATGGAGTTTACAGAAATAAAACATCACAAATTACAAATATGCTGAAGTCTCCTCGCTTCTGCCCTGTCAACAAATTTAAGGTGTAATCAGAGAAAGAGTGGCATGAATGAGTCTAAAATATTATACTGAGGTTTGAGGAAATCTTAGAGAACAGTCATGGAAACCAAGGGAAAAAAAGAATTTCAGTAAAGGAATGAAAGTTCTGTAAGTATAATTTAATCAAGGAGAAATAATCTTAAAGGGGATCATTAGACTTGGTCATTGAAAGCACTTGTGTCAGAATGACGGGGGACTTCACCAAGGCAAAGGTCAAGAATTGAAGAGTATCATTTTGCATGGAGATTTGAACACGTGATTTTCTCTAATTCCTCTTAAACTTTCTAACGACAGTAATGAAATTTGAAAATATACCATCCACAACCATACAGAATAGCATAGAGGAGACGGCAGCCGGTGAGAAGTATCAACGCATTTTCTGGAGATGGGAAGCAGAAGGATGGATGAGAGGTAGATGAATTATAGCACAGAAAAACCTGAGAGCTAAGTGTCTGCACAGGAGGGTAATGAGAAGAAGCAGTTGTGCTATAGAAACCACCGTTAAAGTTTCCTATATTGGAGGCACAAGGTACCACAGTGAGGTAGGTGTAACCATTTCTAAGTTTCCTGAAGGAGGAGTTAGATTGTCCAAGACATTCCCCAAAGCAACACAGACATCTGAATGGCCCTTCTTGAAGAGGCAATAGATGAATGCTTATTCTCAGGAAAAATCATGTCTAAGTGATCCCAGTCTCAAGGGAACCAGGCATAGCTGAGGGTGAGGATGAAAAAGTGTCCTGACAATCGGGGAAGTAAAGAAATTGCTCATTAAACTTCATAGTTCCTATGCTATTTCTCCACTCAGTTACCAGTATGAAAGCAGCCAGATGTGGAGCACTAGGCCAGAGGTTTGAGACTTCATCTCTGAAAAGATTGACTGGCCTAAAAAGATCCAAACAAGCAAACAAAAAGCAAAACAGAAACAAACAATACCTACAACAAAAAACTACAGACATAAGCAACTTGAGATTCCACAGAACTTTATTATGAAGTCCATCATTCAATAGGCCCCATCCTCCACACACGCTCACAAACACACAGAGCCTCAGTAAGCTCTTAAATATATCATTCTAAATGATGACGCAATAGCCAAAGATCAACAGACACTTCATGAAAGCCTATAACATAATAATGTTAAGACTATCTCCCAGAAAGGAGGAAAAAAGGCAGAGTTAGAAAATAGAAAAGGAAAATGGAATATTATAGTGGAGGATCCATTTCCAACTATTGTGCATTTTAGAAAGAGTGAGTAGAGACAACACATAGAAGATTATTAAAAAAAGAAATATTTCCAAAGTAACGTATATGTGTGTCCAGAATAAAAGATCCTACGACTGTCCATCATCACAAATGAGAAAAAAAGGATTCTGTCAGGGACTTTCATTCCAAAATTTTCAGAGTAAGGGGAATTAAAACAAATCCTAAACGAAGCAAAGAGGAAAAAGACCCAAACAAACAAAAAAAGTAGAATAATTGATTACCAATCTAGAACTCTAGATCCAAGCATCCACCAAGGATGAGATGACAATTAAGTTATTTTTATCACATGCAAGTCCTTACAAAAGTTTTACTTCCCATGCAGCCTTCTTCAAGAAATTACTGCAGGGTAAGCAGTGTGGTAAAGGAAGAGTAAGTCATAAATGACTAAAACATAAGACTCTGAAAACTGGGAACCAGCACCGGAGAGGGGAAAGGACAGAAGGTAGAAGGAGATGAAAGGATATGTGGCTCCATTCCAGCTGGCGAGAGGTCACCCAGGACAGATCGGAGCAGCTTCAAAAGAAGAATTAGGAAACACAGATTACTTCCTTTCTTCAACTGGAGTGAGAAAGATTTTGCAGTTCATTTCAATATCTTGGGAGAATGAAGGAAGATAAACAGCTTGTGGGTTGGTACAGAATTAGATAACTGTGTCCTCATACAACAGTGGGAAATAATTAAATAATTTATCAGAGACATAATCCATAGTAGCAGTATAAGCATATTATTGAGCAATATGGTGATGAAAACCAGAATAAAGCAGAATAAAATAATTTGAATGTTTGCCTCTGTGGCACAGTTTGGCTAGTAGGCTGGAGCTTGGAGTAGGTTGGCTAATGATTTTTCTTTTAATTATTATTATTATTATTATTAGGCTCTTACTATCGTTTGGTTTTAGAGCATGTACTACTCTGATAAAACCATAATGCATTATTTTAAAGGTGAGTGGGTAGTGGGAAAGCAATATTTATTATTACAAATTACTTTTACAAGATGTCTTAATAACTTAGTTTCGAAAGAGCATAACTTGAAGTATGGGACAATGTTCAGGGTTGCCTTGAAAATGCAGATTTTTTGGTTTTAAGAAGGAGTAGATGAAAACACATTTATTTCCTGAAAGTAAAATTACTGTGGATGAATTTGAACTTGAGTTGATTATTTGAATGAAAAGAGACATAAATGATGGAGCTAAGTCCTGGGAAAGATGGAAGAAAATGAGCTCAAAAGTCATGAGTAGAGGAGTTACACCCTCTAATGGTAACCACACATCATTAAATATTTATCTTATACCAATCACAAAATATCTCATTCTGTTATCACAGTAATTTTATGATGCAGTCATTCTGATTCCCATCTTACAACATGAAACCTAAGTTTCAGAGGTTAAGTGGCAGAACCAGAGATTGAACTATCTCGATCCTAAATCTGCCAAGTTAAACTTTCTAAGCCTCGGTTTCATCTGTAAAACATGAGCAATAATAGCACCTCCTTCACTGGATCATTTGAAAGATGATTTAAAATATGTAAAGAACATAGGGCCACAGCTGAACAAGAGTGCCTCTTCAGTATTAGTTAGCGCTCATCATCATTTCTGTTTTTGCCATTAATATCCCAACTCATTTGAAAACGTACAATTACAAAGAGAAGTTAAGTCTGGTGAATTAGAAGCGAACTTGCAGCTACATTCACATTATATCGTATGGCTAAAATATCATTTCCAGGAAAGGAAATCTCTTTAAAATCATACCAGAAATAATCAGGTAACCTATTGCTCAAAAAAAGCACAAAAAGGAAGTACATGCAAACTTTTTCAAATCACAAATTTTAAAAGATTTAAGCAATCACGACTAATTTCACGTTTGCCAAAGAACACTAAAGGCTTTATATAACACTCATTTGTAGCTGGGAAAACAGACTTCCAAAATGTTGACCACAGTTACAATCGAAAATTAACACGTGCATCTATCAGTAACACTTACAGTGATGGTCTATGTGTGTGATTTAAGTATATAACAGTCACATGCACAGAAAACTTTACGGTGCTGCGTATAAATCTTATTTTCTGTGCTAATGGGCCCATGACTAGACAGGAAGGAAGCAAGGAGACAGGAAGAACTCTACAGACACAGAAACGCACCGGTTGAAGTCGTTTTTCATTACTGAGTTCTTGAATGATTTTCACTTTCCAATTTCTGAAAACCAATTTTCAGAGGCAAAAGAAACCTTCAATCTTTGAGGATTCTTTCTTTTTCATCTGAATCTCAAGTCGTAGAAACCAAGTACAAGAGTGAAACTCACTCACTTAAATGGAGAAATAGAGGTTGTAATGAAAACCCAGAAAACTGTGTGAGCACATAACTCTTCAACAGTGATAGCAAACAGATAGTATGGGCATATACCTCAGCCTCCTGGCCTTAAGCTGGCGCCACTGCTTCCAGACCTTGGAAATCACACCATTGCCACTCTTTCTAATTCCGTCATATAGAATAGTTTAACTTCCCTTCACTTCTTAATTTCTTTTTTTAGTGTCAATATAATAAAAAACAAACATACACAATTAACCAAACAACAAAGCTACGTAAAACATTACTACATTACTAATGTTACATGATATGTGCAATCAGCTGCTTCTTTGTCTCCAACTTATTTGTTATGTAGACTGTGTCCACCTTTTATTGATGAACCAACAGCTTTTAAAAGCATGCAGGTAGAAAAAATAGGCAAAATCAGAACTACTTGGCTGCAAAAAATAAAGCTGGCCAGGCCAAAATTATCTTGTGCAGGAAATGAAATTTTTTTAATGGCAAATAGCAAATTACATTAGTTACATTAATGTAATACAATATTTGTTGTTGGCTTGTCAGCCCATTTAAGTATTTAAAGAGAACTCTTTCCAAATCCTTTCTCTCTCCTAGACAATATGCTGCATTAGCTATTCAATTAAGGAATATGCTGTCAGCTTCATTTTTAATAAATGGTTTTAGTTTCTCTGATACACCTATGCCACTGTTAGAAAAATTAATACCAGAGAGTCACACTTGGAATCCAAATCCTGGCATGACTATTGGCTTAAGATTTATATCCTCAAACAAACCCCGCTAAAAATATATATATGAATTCTTTTGGTCCAACAGTAGTTGCACCTGGAAATTAGGAGTTTCCATTCTACCTATGTAGAAAGAATCTGCCTTCCTGGGCTGAGCTCTTTTGTCTGCCAACATAAAATCAGTATCCTCATGGGAAAGTCAGAACCACAGCAACACTGTGCTTCCTATGGAAAAGAGGCTGAGCTGAAACATCTGACAGCTCTGCATTAGCTTGTTGCATTAGAAATTGATGTATCATTGCCCCTGCTTTCAAGTTCTGAAGGAAAGGAGAAATGTGGAGCTGCCAGACATTTAAGACTCAGCCATTCATTAGACAAGAACTGTTATATCAAATCAGTGATTTTGCTCAACTGAAATGTCCTGCGGCTTGAGCTGTCACCAAGGAGGATGCCATCTATCCCTTCCCTACACTGTTTGACATGAAGGCTGGGGTTCATCATTGTGACTAACATTTGCACTCAGGATTTTCCTCTCTGAGGGTTTGTGCACATCCGTGTGTGTGTGTGTTCAGTTTTAGAAATTCTAAATTTTAGTAGAGATGTTCCAGTAGTAACAAAAAATAATAGTTTTAGCACACAGATGAAAGACCAGGTCTGAAAATGTAAATTTTGTATTTTCTTAAGACTTCTGTTGACGTGACTCTCCCTGTTTACTCTTATAATAAGTGAAAACTGTCAAGAAAAGATGTACAAATGTTTGTGTGGAGCAGCAGAGAGAGGAAAGGGCTTAGGTTTTACGTTACTTTTTGAAACTTAGATTAAAGTACTTAGGAAAAAACTCTAAAGCAAAAATGCCATATTCTCTTCTTATTAGAAATGAAAACAAGTTAGAAGCCAAGCAAGAAGGAGGAAGGATGTAAGCATGTATGTGTTCTTTGCTTCTCCAGGATGGGGGGATCTTTTAATGTGAATTGCGTGAATTCTCTGAACATCGGAAATATCTATGTTTAATATAACCACATAGTTATATTCTACTTTCAATACGTTCTTTTTTGTTTATATCATTCTTACTCTCAATTGCTTTCCACAAAAAGAGAAATTGATTTCTATTTTTTTAAACTAGAAAATCTTTCAATCTTCATTATTTATATAAATTTAAATTTTTTAATTATTGCTAAAAACAACCATCAAAAATCATTTATTTAATACCACACTCTAGACAAGGCCCTGAAACTGAATCATGGGAAGAAGAAACCCATTATGTTCAGTGAAACTGCTGCTTGAGATGACAGCCGTAGGCCACCCACGAGGAGGGGCTGCTTAAAGGTAAGAAGTTTTCCTTACCACATCTGTCCCAAAGGAAAAGCTAGACGTGGAAACTACAGGAAAAATGTGAAATGTCAAGAAAAAGAAGAAATTGGCCAGGAAGTCAATCGCGACAAAGTCATAATATCTGAAGTCTAAATAAATATTTAACTACAGAAATTAAATGTGTTCCTATGGAAAGGTGCTAAAATGTCAATATCCAACCATTATGCCTTTGAGTAATAAGAAATAAGTCTCTATGGGGTCAAGCTTGCCCTCGTAATTTATTAAGACTTCTGTAGTACAACAAGACCTATTTAAGTATCTTTAAACCATGAGTGGTATATTTAAAAGGAGTATTTATCCTTATCCAAGCTGTTTGTTATAATTAGTCCTTCAAGGAAAGGAGAAGATACGCTTCTCGTCAAATGGTTTAGCAATATGAGTTTACCAGAAATGATGTAACTAGGCTTTATGGGAAGTTCTTTAGTGAATATAAAAACGCACAAGGTTTCAATTTAATCAGATACGTGAAATAAACTCAGAAAAGAAAATGACGGAAAATATTTTTAAATGTTCTCACCCCAATAGAAGCAAAAAGAAGAGAAACATCAAATTAATTTTTGATCTTATGACATTTTTTAATTAAAAGATCAGCAAACTCCTCAAGTCTTTATTGTATCCAAGTCTACAGTTACTGTCCTTATGGTAAAGTATGTGAGTAGAAATCCTTCCAGGAGTGTTGACATTTTCCATTACCATAAGTTGTCAAATTTTCTGTATAAATGCTTGAATAGTTTTTCAAAATTTCTATTCTGGAATACCAAGGAAGCAGTGTTCTTGAGATTGTCTTAGGAATAATGTAAGACAGCGTTTAAAATAGAAAGCTCAATGAACGTTCAATTTATGATTTAGAGCTGAAATTAAGATTTACTATCTATTGATGGGTAATATGAAAACAACTTAGTTCCAACCTGAAGAGCACATAGTGCTTGAACAAAATTACAGCGCATAGATGGAACTTGTCATTCCAATGGATGACTCATTGAAAACTGTTCATAAAGTAAATTGGAACCTCAACGTGGAGTACTAGCATAGGTCATTTATTATTGAGAAAATGACTTTTGATTACTGTGCGAGGCATACGTAGCCTTTACCCATTTGCAGTGATTTGTACTGAAAACAAGTGAACAGCTGCATTTGCTCCCTCAGTTACAAAGAAATTCCAGCAGTGGTGTAGGTGGCATGTGAATTAAAGAGACGCTATCCACACACCCTCCGCCATTCCTCAAAGGTCTTTTGGTGCCTAACAAAATGAACAACAACATCTATATTTACAGGAAAGTTCTTGAAATTCTATCCAATCACCTTTCTCCTTCCTTAAAGCTTCTTAACTACACAAGAGAGATGCTGGGTATCTCCTTTTTATGCTGCTATTTTCCGCTTAAATTTGGTGGTCTCTTTCTCTATCAGAGGTACTTGTTCAGAGAAAAGACAGAGTTAAATGCAAAATGAAATACTTTGGCATGTTTAGCATCCTCCATAAGGTAATGTTCTTGTTCTCAGTCAAGAGCCCTTGTTGCTTAAAATAAATAAACAACAATATAACACCACAAACATAAGTTGAAAATTTAATAGAGCTTAGAAGCTTTTAATTTCAGAAAAACAAATGATTTCTTTTGAAAGCCTATGTTAAAAGTTATTCTCATAGTACTTTTGACTGCCTCGCTGTGTAATTTAGCACAGGTCTTCCTAATCCCTCATTTCCACATAAGTAAAACAGATAACTTTATTTAAACAAAGGTCTTGAAAAATCCTATGATACAAAATGATGCTTGTTGAAGTAATAACTTGCTGAAATCATGTAGATTTTGTTAAAGCATCTCTGTAAGTTGTAGAGAGCAGCAAAGTCTGGAAGAGAATTATAGAATGTTCATATTTTTAGGATGCAGTGACTATGTTTCAAACTAATCTTATATTTTGTGCTATAATTTAACAGAAAACTATCAACTTGAATAAATCTCATACTGTAAAACTGAATAAAAATCAGCCTGACTTGTTAAACAGGATGCATCCATCTTCTTGTTTGTCTCATGATTAAATGAGACAAACAAGAATGAACTAAAAATTTTAAAATATACTTAATGTAATGCTAAAATACAAATATAATGCTCATTGTTGGGCTATTTTCTCTCCCTATCCTTCAACATTTTTTTCTCTATCTTCCTTTCTTCTGTATGCATACAGCATTCTTTCTAAACCTATTGTCACACTCAACTCTAGGAATCCTCCACTTCATCATGAGACACCTTCGGAATACTTCTAGCATTTGTGAATTTCATGGCGTATTATCACAAGATTTTATACTCTACAGCATATTGGTATCTATGTATCTCTATGTAAGTTCACGTGTCTGTAAACTATATGGACATGGAGATGTAAATCTATCTATCTACTCTCCAAAAATGCTTACAAAGCCCTCTGTTATCTCCTATATCCCTAGTCTAGAATATGCACAAATGGGCAACACGTGTGAACACACAAACACAACTTGATGAGTCAATTGACTGTATGATTGTTTAACTATCTATTCTTCCTCTCTAAGGAAGTGACAGAATTAATGTCAAAAAGAAGCAACAACGGTAATCTGTTTTTATTAGAATAACTTTTGGTTTTTTATTACCCATAAACACATCAGCAAACTGAGAATCAAATAAGAAGAAATGGGTTTAAGCTACAGTGAAGAATATTTTGCTTGTTGTTATTAACAATTCTACCTAGAATATATCATATTTATGAAAAAACCTGTATCATGCTTGGTCAGACAGATAATTTCCTGCATCTGTGCAGTTAACTTATACATTACAGCCTTCAAAATGTATACATATTGAAAAATGGAAATAACTATAAAAAGATTGATATAGGGCAACAAATAGAAAATAGTAATAAATATGGTAGCTATTAATACAACTATTTGTTGTTAGTGACGTAGAGTCAATTCCCACTCCTAGTGACCCTGTGTACAACAGAGTGGAACCCTGCCCAGTCGTTTTGTGTCATCTTCTCATCTTCTAGATCTATATCAGACAATGCTCTGCTGCTATTCATAGGGTTTTCATGACTAAACTTTTTGGAAGTGGGTGACAGTTTCTTCTTCCTAAATGCAACTATATCAGCAATCTAATTGGTACATTTACATCATTCATGCTCAAATGCAACAATGTAAAAAAGAATTATACACCACAAGCAAGTGGGATTTATCCCAAGTACACAAGTCTAGTTTAACATTATACAATTAATTTATGTAATCCCTCATGTCAACAGGCTAAAAAAGGAAAATCACGTGATCATATCAATAGGTGCAGAAAAAGCCACTTGACAAAACCCAACACTCATCCATGATAAAAACACTCAGTAAACAATGCATAGAAGAAAACCTTCTAACTGATAAAGAATATTTACAAAAACCCTATAGCTAACATCATATTTAATGATTAGAAGTTTGACGTTTTCCCACTAAGATCAGGTTCAAAGCAAGAATGTTCTCTCTCACCACTTCTTTTCAACATTGTTGTATAAGTTCTTGCAAATAGAACAAGATAAGAAAAGGAAATAAAAAGTATGCAGATTTGGGGGCTGGCTCTGTGGCCAAGTGGTTAAGTTCGCGTGCTCCGCTGCAGCAGCCCAGGGTTCGGATCCTGGCCGTGGACATGGCACCACTCGTCAGGCCATGTTGAGGCGGCATCCCACATCCCACAGCTAGAAGGACCTGCAACTAAGATATACAACTATGTACCGGGGGGTTTGGGAAATAAAGCAGAAAAAAAAAGATTGGCAACAGTTGTTAGCCCAGGTGCCAATCTTTAAAAAAAAAAAGTATGCAGATTTGGAAGGAAGAAATAAAACTCTCTTTGTTCACAGATGACATGATTATCTATGTAGAAAACCTGAAAGAATTGACCAAAAAAACCCTCCTGGAATTAAAAAGTGATTATGGTAAGGTTGCAGAATATAAGGTAAATATACAAAAAATCAATTGCTTTCCTATATACCAGCAATGAACAAGTGAAATTTGAAACTACAAACATAATACCATTTACATTAGCATCCCCAAAACTGAAATGCTTACATATGTCTAATAAAATATGTACAAGATCTATGTGAGGAAAACTACAAAACTCTGATGAATGAAATCAGAGGAACTAAGTGAATGGAGAGACATTCCATGTCCATGTATAGGAAAACAATACTGTCTAGATGTCAGTTCTTCCCAACTTGATCTACAGATTCAATGCAATTCCAATCAAAATCCCAGCAAGTTATTTTATAAGTATTGACAAACTATTTCTAAAGATTATAAATGGAGAGGCAACAGAACCAGAATAGGCAATACAATATTGAAGGAGAGGAACAATGTTGAAGGACTGACACTACCCAACTTTAAGACTTATCATAAAGCTATAGTAAAGAAGAATATGATGTTGGCAGAGGAACAAAGAGATCAGTGGAGTAGAATAGACATCACAAAAACAGACCCACATAAATACAGTCAACTAATCTTTGACAAAGGAGCAAAGGCAATACAATGGAGCAAAGATTTTTTTTTCAACAAATGGTGCTCGGATAATTGCACATCCACATGCAAAAAAAAATTAATCTGGACACAGACCTTACAGCTTTTACAAAAATCAAAATGGATCATAGGGGCTGGGCTGGTAGTGTAGTGGTTAAGTTTGCATGCTCCGCTTTGGTGGCCTGAGGTTTGTGGGTTTGGACTTACACACCAATTATCAAGTCATGCTGTGGTGGCATCACACATACAAAATAGAGGAAGATTGGCACAGACGTTAGCTCAGGGCCAATCTTCCTCACACACACACAAAAAAAAAACCACAAAAGCCATCATAGACCTACATGTAGAACTCAAAACTAAAACTCTTAGAAGATAACATAGGAAAAAACCCAGATGACTTTGGGTATGGTGATAACTCCTTAGATACAATACCAAAGACGTTATCCATGAAAGAAAGAATTGACCAATTGGACTTCATTAAAATTAAACTTTTTTCTCTGCAAAGACACTGTCAAGAGAATGAGAAGACAACCCATAGACTAGAAGAAAGCATTTGCAAAGTTTTATCTGATAAAGGACAGTTATGCAAAATATACAAAGAACACAAGAACTCAATGATAAGAAAACAAACTGATTAAAAAATGGGTCAAAGATCTTAACAGATACCTCATCAAAGAAGGTAGACAGATGATGGAAACTGGTCGTATGAAAAGATGTTCGACATCATATGTTACCAGGGAAATGAAAATTGAAACCACAATGGAGCAACACTACAGACCTATTAGAATGGCCAAAATGCAGAAGACTAGATGCTGACAACACTAAATGCCAATAAGGATGTGGAGCAACAGAACTTTCATTCACTTATGGTCAAAATGCAAAATGGTACAGCCACTTTGGAAGACAGTTTTGGGTTTCTTACAAAACACAACATACTCTTAACCATACAATCCGGCAATTGTGCTCCTTAATGTTTTCCCAAAGGAGTTAAACATTATGTCCACACCAAAGCCTGCATATGAATACTTATAGCAGTCTTATTTATGATTGCCAAAACTTAGAAGCAACCAAGATAACCTTCAGTAGATGAGTGGATAAATAAACTGTGACATATCCAAGCAATAGAATAACATTCAACACTAAAAAAATTTGCTATCAAGCCATGAAAAGACATGGAGGACACTTAAATGTGTATTATTAAGTGAAAGATACCTATATGAAAGCCTGCATACTCTATGATTCCAACTATACGACCTTTGGAAAAAGGCAAAACTATGGAGTAGTAAAAAGATCAGTGGTTGCCGAGGGTCTGTCAGGTGGATGAATAGTCAGAGCACAAAGGAGTTTTAAGACAGTGAATTTACTCTGTATGATACTATAATGATGGACATGTCATTATGCATTTATCTAAACCCTTAGAATGCACAAAACCAAGAGTAAACCTTAATGTAAATTATGGATTTGAGTGACAATGATGTGTCAGTACAGATATATGAATTTTGACAAATATACCATGGTGGTGTGGAATGTTGATACTGAAGGAATCTATGCATGTGTAGGAGCATGGAATATATGGGAAATCTCTATACCTAGCAACGTTTTGTGAACCTAAAACTTCTCTAAAAAATAAAGTCTATAAAAAAAAGATATACTTCTAAAATTTTTTCTTGAGACTGTCAATATTTAAAGTAGAGAATCTTTCATCTGCTGACTCTTATTGGTAGGATACATCTTCACTTGAATAGACTGATATAGATGTCACCGCATAAGTATCAGGGATAAGACAGGGAAGTAAATTGTCTTAAAAGTTACAGCATAACTTTTAGCATATAAATATTTGCATCTGGGCACCCAAATTGTTGTTCATGTAAAAATCAAACCGTAGAAGGAAACACTAGCATGAAGCAATTTTCCAAAATGTTTTAAAAAGCACAGAGGTTGAGTAAGAAACAATGCAGCTCAAATAAAATTAACATTTTCCCTTGTCAACACTCTCTTACAGATGGTCATTTGTCAGTCCAATATCAAAGAATCACTCTACGATGAAGGAAGAATAATTGATAAGGTTATGATTCCATTTTTTTTAGTACTTGCACTTTTAAGGATTTTAGTCAACTAAACATTTCCACCCATTCTAAAGTGATCATTCGATGGCTGCATATATTGGCGCCCAAATCCATACAGGAAATGAATAAGGGAGGAATGGTAATATTGATGGTTTTATTTTCCTATCACTTCTTCCTCTGTAAAGTTCCCCTTTCCTTCATTGTTAGAGTTAAGTTGCTTTTCATTTCAAGTGAGAAACACTGCCTTTGGCTCTGTAGAATAAAGGGAGTTTTGTTTGAAGCATACAGTGGGAGTTCACAGAAAACAAGAAACCACCGAACAACAAAGACTTGAAAATGTCTGCAATCTTGGAACCTCCAGGGACTTTAATAGCAAGTTTGCCTACGTCTCCCTAGGACACTGCCATTAACCTGTGTTGATGCAAAACATTTCAGTTCAAATCGCAAATTTCTGAGAGAGCAGAGCTGATTGCTTTACATGGATCAGGCAAACCACTCGTATTCGGACAGCATGCCTTTGCATAAATATAGCCTCTGGGTACTCAGACCCACATATTAATTGATTGGGATCATTATAAGAAAGGAGATAATTATGGTCAATCAAGCAGAAAGCCTAATTAGTGCATAAATGGAATGACACTTTTGTACACTTACTTTATTATAATTAAAGTGTACCTGGATAAATAAATAAATAAATAAACAGCAAGAATTAAAACCAATAATTTAAACTAGCAGGGAATTTCAACCCTGCATCCCATCTAAAGCATTTACAGCTCTGGAGTGGGCATATTTTTTAAATGAATGATGTGGACATTTTTAACGCTACATTGCCAAACAAAAAAAAAACCTGACAAAACAAAAAGTCCAATAGATTTTAGGTAAAAATATGCATATATTGTGGGCTTTGTTGTTTGCCTAGTGAGCATCCATCCTTCTTATTTGAACAACTATCCTGTTCCATGTTCACATTTTCTTTTCTCTCACATGCATCTTCAGAAGATGATGTGATCCTTCTACACTGGAGACGTTGGGTGACGAGCCTGAGGATATCCCCACCTTTTTTTTCCTTGACCAGTGTTGGGTTTGCAATGAGCATATGTTAAAATTAAGGCTCCTGGGAGGTCTTCAGGGAAAGTTTTCTCAGCTTTCCTGGGAGTGACATGCGGATGTTAAACCTTAATTATCACTGCCATCTTGCTACATGGAAAGAAAAGCTAAGAGGACTATGGGGAAATACACCCTTTTGGGAGTCCATCATCCCTCAGACAACCACTTATATACGTCAACATATTTCCTTTTTGCTTAATTCTGTTTGACCTGAGTATTCAGTTACTTGCTGATGACAGAATTCTGATATGCTTTTTCTCTTTATGAAATTTTGATAAGATATCTGTATAAAGGAATAGAGACAATGCAAAGTTATTCTCTTAGTAGTAAGTATAAATACTCCTTTTTAGGGAAAGGTCCATTTTTGTTGAAACTGGCTTTAGGCTTTGTGTAGGAAAATGAAGCTACTCTAAATACCAAGGAGGGAGAGGAGAGAGCAAGACTAGGTTCTACACGGGAAAACAAGTGAGGGTGCAGTCCAGCAGCTGGGGCCTGAAGGAGGAGCTCAGCCAGAGACATTCCGGCCAGGAGTTCCCCACGGCCCTGTGTGCACCAAGTGATGTGGCACCTTTTTATGATCCCACAACACTTTGGAAATAAAAAAAGAAGAGATAATTATAATATATTTGGTTATATTAAAATCCTGTGGAAGTCAGTAAAGGCATCTCAGTGAGATTTGAAAGCATCGAGAGAATAAACCCATAGGGACAGGAAACAAATAACATCTGTGTTATTAGTGGACATTGGAATGACATCCCCCAAAATGTTAATGGTGAGCATCTTTGTTGAGTTTTCCTCATATTTTTTCTGTATTTTCCAACTTTGTGTTGTTTTCGCTCCAGAGGAAGTAACTTTTCATGATCGTAACATGAGAGGTCTATTGAGAAAGCCAATGCCCGGAGGCAGAAGGACACTGGTAAATCTTAGAGAAAGTGAGACATTTCAGTGATGGTTATCACAATGTGGGTAATGGACTCAGATATCAGGTGGTGTTTGACAAAGTGATAAGTAAAATGTATCAGATCTGTCTAAAGAGTAAAAGCAAACCTCGGACACACCAGGATGACAAGAGTAGTAAAAGGATCTGATAATTGGATATTACAGTAAAATAGCTCATGGCTGAAACTGTGAATAAGATAGAGCTTATGACATGTTGTTAAAGTAAAAAGACCTTTATCTGCCCTCCCACAGTGTAAATCACCCTTCAGAGAAAAAGAGAGAACAACTCTTGTAATGGTTCAAGGGAGCCTGTCATCCCACTAAGAGAAAATAAGAAATCATACTAGTTGTTATCCTACCAGTATATGTAAATGTATATTTTTAATAACTTTTTAAAATAGAAGAACAGCTTTTATTTTTTAAATGACAAGGAATTACTTTTTTTTTTTTTTAAAGATTTTTTTATTTTTTCCTTTTTCTCCCCAAAGACCCCCGGTACATAGTTGTGCATTCTTCGTTGTGGGTTCCTCTAGTTGTGGCATGTGGGACGCTGCCTCAGCGTGGTCTGACGAGCAGTGCCATGTCCGCGCCCAGGATTCGAACCGAGGAAACACTGGGCCGCCTGCAGCGGAGCGCGCGAACTTAACCACTCGGCCACGGGGCCAGCCCCCAGGAATTACTTTTTATAAGACTATTTTTTTAGAGCAGTTTTAGGTTTACAAAAAATTGGGAGGAAGGTACAGAGATTCCCCATATACCCCTGTGCCACAAATGCATAGCCGTCCATCACCAGCGTCACTAACCAGAATGGTGCAGTTTTTACGACGGATGAACCTACGTGGAAACATCTTAATCACCCAAAGTACATAGTTTACATTAGGGCTCACTCTTGGTGTTGTACATTCTGTGGGTTTGCACAAATATATAATGACATATACTGTTTATATTTTCTCATATTTTCCTCCCTTTTACACAAACAATAAAAAGATTTTTTAAAGAAATATCATGACCTACCAAGTGTAAACCCAACACTACTTTGTAAGGCCATTGAATTAATTCCACCTGCTTCTTTAGGAAAAAATCTGTTTTAACTAGATAAGTTACAAAGCTTTATTTTTCCCTCTCCCACCATGTTTTGCATTCTACTTATACCTATAATGTGATTAATGACAAGAATACATAAAATTATCCCCTGAATGAGTGAGAAGTTAGGGGAAAAAAGGGTAGGCTTAGTTAATAAATTCTTGAGAATCTGATATTTAGTCTAATGTTGTGGATGTGAATAAAACTTTACTTACAAATTTTCAAGTTTCTACTTGTCTTTTATTTTAAATGCTACCATTACTAAGAGAAAAAAACACTTAGCCAAGGCCCCATTAAATCTTTTCCTCCTTCACTACACACTTTATGATTTGTGCTCTTTGTGAACTTGATACATCACAAGAAAACATAAACCCTTCTCCATAATATAACTGTATTTAGGAAGAAATTTTGATTTGCTGAGCATTTAGCATTACCAATGCTATTTCATTAAGTCTTTCTTTGTTCTTGGAAAGCTGAGTTTAGGAAAGTACTATGACTTTTCTTTTTCAATTGGGAAACATATAACACAACTGTAATTTTCTAAATATCTTTTTGAGATGCTGATCAGCCCCGTAGTTACTAATTAGTCACAAAACATGTATCAAACACCCTTCATATAGGGCATAGGGAACATAATAAAAAAAAAGGAAATCTATTATAAGATATTTGAGTAATTAACAATTCTGAGATGTTAGAGACATAAGAAACGAACCTGCAGACACAGATAAGCTAGGTAAATACTAGAAAAGTAGAAATAGCTTTTAACACTTTTGAAGATGAATAATGAACTTTTACACAAAGATAAAAGTCCAAGTGTTTTTCTTTACTTTTTATTATTTAGATCCAACTTTATGTTTCAAATTTCCAAAGACTTTAATAATTTCTTCTTATAGACATATAATAATAAACACAAATATGGTACCACAAAGAAATCAAATTATTGTAATGAGACGGTTACATTACTGCAGTAGGCAGAATAATGGCTCCACAAAGATGCTCCCAGAACTTGTGAATATGTCATTTTATACGACAAAGGAGAATTAAGATTATAGATGAAATTAAATTTTTTAATCAAATGGTGCTAGATTATCTGGCTGGATATTTATCACAAAAGTCCTTGAAAGAGGAAGGCGGAGGCAGGAAAAGGAGGCCAGGGTGATGTGATATGAGGAAGACCCAAGCTGCCTTTCCTGGCTTTGAACATGGAGTAAGGGAGCCACAAGCCAAGGAATGAGGCTGACCTCTAGAAGCTGGACAAGGTGAAGAAATGGGTATTCCCCTAGAACTCTCAGAAGGGAACCCAGTACTGCTAACACCTTGATTTTACCTCAATGAGACCCATGCTGAACGTATGACCTAAAGAACTGTAAGATAATAAATTTGCATCATTTTAAGCTGCTAAATTTGTGGTAATCTTACAGCAGCAAAAGAAAATGAACACTGACTTTAGTGCCGGAAGTGGGAAGCTGTTGTAACAAACACAAATTTGGAAATGGCTTTGGAATTGTGCAGAGGAGAGGGGCAGGAAGAAGACTGTTAGGATAACAGTGGGTGTTAACATTTCTGCAATCGAGGACTCCAGTGGAAGTGAGGAGCATGGTAGAGAAAATCTAAATTACCTCGGAAAGCTCCCATATCATTGTGAACAGACTGTTAGCAGAAAGATGGGTGTCAAAGGTGCAGCTGCTGATACTGAGGGCTGGGGAAGAAATGAGGAACATGTTGGAAGCTGCAGGAAAGACAATCCTTGTTACATAGGCAGTGTAGGGGAGGAAGACATTTCCTCTTCCCAAATGTGGGTTCGTCTGGCCGGAGAACGAATTAAATTCACATGAGACAGAATAGCAAGAGAAAATTAAACAAAGCTTTATGAGGAACCATGGCCCGGGGCCTTTCTTCCTGAATGAAGAAAGGGCACCGAAGAAGTGGGGTGCACATAGTGGTTATATACCCCCAAACAGGGTGTTTCACATGTGATTGAAATGTCCCTCCCACAATAGTCACAAGATTGCCCTGTCTGCACAGCGCTTGATGGACAGAGCAGGTAGTGGGTCTGCTATCTCGGTGGGCGTAGCAGGAGGCAAGTCTATTGTCTGGAGCTGGGCGGTCACAGGTGAGTTCAGCAATCAGTTCCTAGACTAAGGAAAGATGCTTAATCCTTAAAGAAATGCCAATGTTGGGAGGGGGAGGGAAGTCAGTTACAGGAGGTTACCAGACTAGCACAATAAAATGCAGATTTAAGTCCTTGCCTTTGATATTGATTAAGAGTTTCTAGAGAGAAGGTCATCTCCTTTCTTCTTCCTGGTACAGAGAGGGAGGCACATTTTACAGATAGAGATTTACCTTACAAATGTAAATGTGTCCTAACAAAGGGCAAGTTCCATTCCTCAGAGCCTCCTTCCCTGTCCCAGTTTATCAAAAGCAATCAGCCTCAAATAATCCTGATGCCAAAGAGATATATCTTGGGGTGGCCAATTCCAGGTCCCCACAGCAGAAATCTTGGCAGTTGTGTGTCCTGTAGTTATGTGGAAAACAGAACTCATGAGAGAACTTAGGTGGTATTAAGGAGGCTAATCAGCTGACCTTGAGATGGAAAGATAATCCTGGATTATCCAGGTAAACACAATGTGATCAGAAGGGTCCTTGTAAGAGGAAGAGGGAAGCCATTAGAGGAGGTCAAAATGATTTGATACGAGGAGGACACAACCCGCCATGGCTGGCTTTGAAGATGGAGACAAGGGGCCAGGAGCCAAGTGTCAAATAAAAATGGCAAGTAATAGGATATATTGGAGTATATGAGGAAGCCATTTTGGTGTAAACCTAATTCGGCCTGACCTTGTCTTTCCAAAAGGGCCTGACCGAGGCCGTTGAGCATGCATTGTATATCTGCTTTAGAGATTCCCTATGGCAAGAGCAAAAGGCCCTTGAGATAAAGGTGCAACTTCCCTCCCCCTCCCAACGTTGGCGTCTCTTTAAGGATTAAGCATCTTTCCTTAGGCTAGAAACTGATTGCTGCGCTCACCTGTGACCGCCCAGCTCCAGACAATAGACTTGCCTCCTGCTACTCCCACCGACATAGCAGACCCACTACCTGCTGTGTCCATCAAGCGCTGTGCAGACAGGGCAATCTTGTGACTATTGTGGGAGGGACATTTCAATCATATGTAAGGCACCCTCTTTGGGGATATATAACCATTCTGTACACCTTATTTCTTTGGTGCCCTTTCTTCCTGGGCCATGGTCCTCAGATTTCAGCTCAGAATAAACTCACCCAAATTTTCATTTACAGATTGGTTATGGATCATTTTCGTCGACACAAGGAATGTGGGTCATCTCTAAAAGCAGGAAAACACAAGGAAATGGTTTTTCCCCAGGTCATTCAGAAAGGAACACAGCCCTGCTGACATCTTTATTTTAGCTGAGTGAGACGGTGTTGGACTTCTGACCTACAAAATTATGAGATCATAAATGTGAGTTGTTTTAAGCTACCAAATTTGTGGTAATTTGTTGCAGCAGTGATAGAAAATAAATATAATTACCTAAAGCCACAGTTCTCAAGGTTTCTTTCCTTGTTTTTTGGTAACTAATATATCTGAGATAATTTCAAACTTAGGGAAAATCTGTAAGACGTACACAGAAATCTGTCTACCCAAATTCATTAATTTTTAACATTTACGCATTTGCTTTTTATCATTCATTCTGATCCCCTCCCTCTCTGGGTCCCTCCCCTTCCTCTCAGAGTTGAGTGTACATTGTATATAACATGTCATTATTGCTGTGTTTTTAGTACGCATTCCCAAAGAAATAACACATTTTTCTGACATAACCACAGTAAAATTACAAAATGTAAGAAATGTTACATTAAGTTAAAAAATCTTTGCCTCTAAAGTTGACCGAGATTAGTCACAGAAATGCCAGCACTTTCGTAATAGTTGAAATTAACTTGTGAGAGAAAGCGTGAGCCCTGAGCAGTGGTTCTCCATGTGTGGTCCCTGGAACACAATTACCGGCATCACGTGCTTACTTACTAGTGAAGCCACTTCTCTTCCTATCCCACCACCAAACATATTACTCAATTAGAAACTGTATTACCCAGGCCCAGAAATCTGTTTGTTAACAAGCCCTCAAAGTCATTCTGATATGTGCTAAAATTGGAATATCGCAGGTCTACAAGCTTTAGGCAACTAAAATTCTTTACGTAAGGAAATGAGTGTATTGAACAAAAACAAAAAAATTACTGACCTGCCTGCACATCCTGTCAACTTCTAAGAAAGGACAACTGCGAAACCTAAAAGTCACGTATGTTTCTGTTGTGCTAAACTTCACTTGCAGGCACTAAGTCCACGGTGCTGACTGGGCTGTGAAGAATGCTTGAAAGGGACGGCATTTTTAGGACTGCCTAATCCGGTTTCTCTTCACCTCTGGGATGGTCAGGACACTCTGCATCTTACGTAGTGAAAGCGCTAGGCATTTTGCACAGAACACAAACCCTCTTTCTCTGTTTCTGCTCTTTGGGATATAAATGTTCACAAGCGTTTTTGAAAGCATCACACCAGCATATATTCTACTTACCAAGGATCTCAGAAGCTGAGAAAAACTGAGACCCTACTACATATTTCATATACTACATGTGAGACTATACTACATACTTCGTGCCCGAAGTATTGCACAAACCAAGGTCCCAAACAATAATTCTAAATAAAATGCAAGAAGGCTGTATCTAGCCAAAAGGATCTTAATAAGAAACAATCTAGACCTCTAAAGGTTTCTCATATAATCAGTGGACCCTGTTGACAAGGAATTACAAAATTTGTATAGGCTTTTTCTCTACTATATAAAATTCAGAAAGCTTGAGGAGTTACAGTAAGATGAAGACAAATGTTATAATAACTCTTTGCTATCTTGCATAATACTATCCAAAAAGAACAAGAAGGGGCCAGCCCCATGGCGTAGTGTTTAAGTTCGTGTACTTCATTACGGCAGCCCAGGGTTCTCAGGTTTAAATCTGGGCACAGACCTGTATACCACTCATCCAGCCTTGCTGTGGCGGCATCCCATATACAAAGTACAGGAAGATTGGCAACAGATGTTAGCTCAGGGCCAATCTTCCTCGCAAAAAATTTCAAAAAGAACAAGAAAAAAAAGAAGCTTCCATGTTAGAGGCACATGCTGAAGTGTTTTTCTGTGAAATGAAATGTTGTTGAGGTTTTGCTTCAAAATACTTCAGAACAAAAAATAGGAGAAAGAGAAATAGATTCAAGACTGCAAATGTAATAAGTAGTGAAGCTGGGAAATTATTAAACTATTATTATTGTTTATTTAAAATTTCTCATAATAAAAAGTATAACATGAAAAAAATAATAAAAGATAAACCAAACAAACCTAAAAGACCAAAAAAAACTGAAAGAAACAGTATTTCTCTACTTTGAACTTTAAAAGAACTTTTTTACTTAAATGACTTCTGTTCGGGGCCGGCTCTGCGGCCGAGTGGTTAAAGTTCACGTGCTCCGCTGCCGTGGCCCAGGGTTCGGATCCTGGGCGCAGACATGGCACCACTCGTCAGGCCACATTGAGGCAGCGTCCCACATCCCACAACTAGAAGGACCTGCAACTAAGATATACAACTATGTACACGGGGGGTTTAGGGAGATAAAGTAGGAAAAAAAAAAAAAAAGATTGGTAACAGTTGTTAGCCCAGGTGCCAATCTTTAAAAAAAAAAAAATGACTTCTGTTCTCACAGACGTGTGTTTCAGAGGAAAGTCAAGAGTTGTGGTAATAGAGGAATAAAAAACATGATATATTGAAAGAATTGATACTGTTTGTAGAAATACAGATTATATTACAAAGGTATAAAGAGATACTTTATAAAGGCAATCATTTCAAAAATAGAAAAAAAAACAGTATGGAGTAACTGTATCTCAAAATACTAATCTTTTTAAATTTGTTTATATTTTGTTCATTTAGCTCCCTCTAGTTTATACCAAAGCAATACACAGCAAATCTTTCATATTTGTTGTAAGATAGATGTAACCTGATGCTGCTTAGTGCACTAGTTTACCCCCCCAAGAAGAGCTGACACTGGATTTGGAAGAGGAACAGGAGGACGTGGAAGGGCATCTAAAATGAGAGTGGAAGATGTGGAAGGGAGTGGAGTCTTCAAAGTGGGGAGAAGCAGACAATGTAAGTAGCAAGATGTTCTTAATGGTGGAAATACCCTCCAGCCTATCGCTGGACAATATACTGTCCACCATTCTAGAAGACTTGTCAACCCCACAGAGAGAGGAGCTGGATTCCTTATTTGGGTTCAGAGTCAAGATAGGATACTTCTGAACATGGCAGAATCGAACAGAACCAAGAGGGCAGGTTCCTCTGAGTCCCGCGTCTGTAATCAAATGCCCACTGTTACATCAGCATTTGTTCCAAATCAGCCTGGGCTATCTTTTGCTTAAGATCTCTGAAAATGGACTTTTGTGTGTTTTAATGTTTTCATCGAAAGCAATGCAAAGAATATCCTTCATTTGTAAATATGTTTTTTCATTTTGTACTTATATCCATTACAATGTAGAATCCTGAAGTAAACATATTAATAAATATTTTATATATGCATATGCCTGTGTAACAGCCACACCTGTCAAGATATAAAGAACTTTTACCACCAGAATGTCTCCTCCTTACCTGTGCCTATCAGTCTCCTTTGTTCTGACTTCTATCACCTTGTATTAGTGACTTGTCCTTAAAATTTATTTAAATTTAAATAATACAAGATAGACTTGTTTTATTGGTTCCTTTTGCTCAATATACTGTCTCTGAGATTCGGGCAGGCTGTTGTGTATATAAGTGCATTAAAAATTTTTGTATTAGATAGCATTATAAGCATATACCACAACTTATTGATCCATTCTTCTTTTCACAGATATTTGGGTTGTTTTCAGTTTCCTTTTGACAGCAATTAGCTGTTTCCAGTTTAGTGCTATCTGGAGGAAAGCTGCTTTGAACAGTATTGTACATGTCCTTGATAGCCAAACACAAGAATTTCTTTTTAGACATACAAATGGGAGTGAAATCCCTGGCTCATGGAATAGGAATATGCTTAGTTTTAGTAGGTACTGTCCAAGAAATTTCCAAAGGGTTTTTTCTTTTAATCAATTTACACTTCATGCTACAAAATACAAGATTTCTAGTGGCTCCACGTCCTTGCTAATAACTGAAACTGTCAACTTTTAAAAGTTTATCCATTCTAGGCGTGTAGTGCTATTTCATTGTGGTTTTCATTTTCATTTCTCCAATGAGTAATGGTGTCAGGCATGATTTTATAGATTTATTGGCCAACTGGAGATTATTTTCAGTTAAGTGTATTTTCAAGATTTGTGTCCAATGTATAAATTAGGTTTTTTTCTTTTCTTCCTTGCTTGTGGTGGTTCTTTATAGATTCTGGACATTAATCTTTTCTATATAAAAATTTTAAATATTTTCTCCCAGTCTGTGGCTCACCTATTTGCTTCTGAAGACCGTATTTTAGTGAATTGAAGTGCTTACTTTTAATAAATTCCAATTTATCAATTTTTATGTCTAGTACTGTTTGTGACTCGCATAATATATTTTGGACTCTACAATATCATAAAAATATCTTCTATATTTTCTTCTATAATCTTTATTGTTTTATCTTTTGTGTTTGTGTTTATGATCCATATAAAATTGAAATTTGTATATTGTTTGAGGTGGCAGTCAATTTTGTTCCTGCCAAACTTATTGAACTGATCATTCCTTCCCCAAATGAATTACATTGTTTCTTTTGCCATAAATTAAGTGGACATGGTTGAGTGTCTTTCTATTTGTCCCATTTGTCAATTTATCGAAGCTTGCATCAATTATACACTGTCTTACCAAAGCTTTAAAGTAAATTTTGAAATATGGTACTATAATTCCTCCCATACTCTTCATGCTCTTTAAATTTTCATTGCCGATTCTAAGTCAGTTACATTTCCATATAAGTTTTAGGCTTTTGCAGTCCTTAAATTTTTGAGTAAAATACCAGTCAGGCCTTCTGGACTTAAAAGATTTTTCTTTTGTGAGGGGAGAGTAATTACATAATTAATATCTTTAATATAGAGAGGATTATCCAATTTTCTATGTTTTTTCAGGTAAGAATAGTAATTTTATATACCAATTTCTATTTAAATAGGGCATGAAATATTGCTTGGATTATATTCAGTTTCTATATCAATTTAAGGATAATATTAACAATATAAAATATGAATCGATAATTCACAATTATTTAATCAATTAACAAGGTGTATATTCTCAATTTTAGGTTTAATTTTTCTCAGAAATATTTTGTAGTTTTAAATTTCCAGATCATCTATGACTCTTTTTTTCTTTCTTTTTTTGCTGAGGAAGATTCACCTTGAGTTAAAATCTGTTCCCAATCTTCCTCTTTTTGCTTGAGGAAGATGTGCCCTGACCTAATATCTGTGCCAATCTTCCTCTATTTTTTATGTGGGTTGCTGTCACAGCATGGCTGCTGATGAGTGGTATAGGTCCATGCCTGGGAACTGAACTCAGGCTGCCAGAGCGGAGCACACTGAACTTAACCACTTGGCCACAGGGCAGGCCCCTATGACTTCTTTTTTGAGATTTGTGTCTTTGTGTTCAATAATTCTGATGCTACTATAAATGACATTTTTATATTTAATTTTCTGGGTTTTGTTGATATAACTGGGTTTGTATGTCAATGTTAAGTTTGATGACCTTACAAAATTTACATCTAAACTCTGATAGTTTCTTTACAGCATTTTTCAAAACCAAGACATTGAATAAAGACAGCTCTGACCATTCCTTTCCAATAGTCATGCCATTTTTCCCCTCACGTTATTGCACTGGCAGTAATTTCCAGTACAATACTTCATTCTGACCACAGAAGACATGCATTAATATTTTGCCACTGACTTTAATATTATCTGTAATTTTTAAAAAAAGATAGATAGATGTAGAAATAGATAATAGGTAAATATAGATGCAGATACTCCCTATCTGATTAAGGCAGTCTTTCTATTAGAAGCTGATTGAGAATAGTTATCATACATGGGTGTTGAATTTTATGAAATATATTTCTAGCATCTACAAGACGATTACATGCTTCCCTCCTTTATCCTACAAATGTGGTGCATTGTACTGATGAAATGTACTGATGCATTGTACCACTTCCAGTGGTAAAGCCCACTCACACTCCTGGCATTGTCTGCCCTTGGACACAATTAATCAACCTCTTTATGATCCTATTTGTCGTTATTGAGACTTTTTACATTTATGTCTATGAAAGTTAGTGTGCACTTAATTATCATTTTTATGACAATTTTATGACGGTTTTATTTTTTATTTCATTATTATTATTTTTTGCTGGCGAAGATTCACCCTAAGCTAACACCTGTTGCCAATCTTCCTCTCTTTTTTTTGCCCCCTCCATAAAGCCCCCGTGCATAGTTGTACATCCTAGTTGTAAGTCCTTCTAGTTCTTCTGTGTAAGCTGCTGCCACAGCATGGCAACTGGCAGACAGGTGGTGTGGTTCCGCGCTCAGGAACCAAACTCGGGCAGCCGAAGCAGAGCAGGCGGAACTTTAACCCATAGGCCATCACGGCTGGCTCTATCATTTCTTAAAATCTCTTTTTTAAGTTTTAGTATCAAAGTTTTGTTGATCTCATCAACTAAGTTTGTAAACTAACTTTTTCTATTCCTAGGGAGAATTTGTACAAGTTTAGCATTATTTCTTCCTCACCTGTCTGGAAAGATTTATCAGTGAAGCTGGTCCTCTTGCCTTTAAAGGGTTTGTTATGTTTGTTTTGTTTTGTTTTATTTTGTTTTGGGTTGAAGAAAGGATTTTCGGTTCCAGATTCAATGTCCTTAGTAGGTATAAGCATACTCAATATTTTTACTTCTGGTGGTAGTTTTTGTTAAGTTCTGCAGAAAATTATCCATTTGCTATATTTATGTATCTATTGTCATAAACATGTTTTTACAATATCATCTTATTAATATTTATATGGTTATAATTCCATATCTCTGCCCAATCCTTCCCGCTGTTCCGGAAAGAATAGAGATATAATTAGAGTGTGCCCTGAGGCAGTCATCGAATTCATCACCCAAATCTCTTCCAGTAAACAGAATGCCTCTTTGACCTTACAGTACTCTCAAACGAAAAAGTGTAGCTTATTAGTTTATAGAAATTGCATATGTTTATGTGTTTGTTGGTGGAAGAATCCCAGATTCCACCTCATCATCTGCAATGCTTCCAGGCAGAACCAGTTGTAGCATATTTCAGTAAAAAGTCTGTCGTCTTTTATGTAAGTGAGTTGGTAGTTGGCTATATCATAATATATTTACATATGTCCTTTAAATATTAAGTATGTTTAAATATCTACAGTGTTGAATACACACTTTTAAACTAATAGGAAACATCCACACCATGGAAAAAATCCAGGACTTCAGTAAATAATGTTAAAGCCCAGAAAATTATTACATCATAGTATTTTAGTTTACTACCTTAAATTCAGATTTTTAGAAAATTCAGGATGTATCCCAGAGGAGATTTTGGATAGGGAGAACTTTGGAATTTGAGTTAATGATAGTAACAAAATCATAATTAGCAATAATGAAACAACAATATTATCTAACACTTATTAAACACTTTCAATTCACCAAATATTTGCTAAACATTTTACATGAATCATCATATTTAAAAATTTCATAATAATTAGAAGCAACTGCTGTTAAATGCTGTTCAATTTGTGCATATGAGGAAGTGAACTGAGGCAAGTTCATTAGCTTTTTTAAAGTCTCAATGCAGGAAAGTGCTGGAGCTGTAAGATGACAGAAACACCGTTCTCTCCACCCATCTACAGTGGGCGTAACTCTTTTGACCTAACAGCAGCAGAGCTGGTCAGGTGTGGCTTCTAGACTGAGGTACTATTTAACCAATTAATTCCTCATGGTGGATGAATTTATGAGCTTCCTGTATCAGTGTCTCAGTAGGAAGAGAGACGGAGTGAGGAATCAGTTAGCTCTAAAAGAACAGTGGCATTCTATACAACTGATGAGAGTGAAAAAGAGCCATTAGATTTAAGGATATCAGTTAAACAGAATTTAGCAAAAGCATTATTCTAGGAATAAGGTAGTGTTAAGTTTGTTAATTGTTAGGTAGGTACGTTTTCCAATAGAAAAAGACACCTAATTGATGGTCTGGAAGAAAGGAAAATTAACTCAGAACCTCAGATGTTTTGTTTAAAAAATATCCTAGATTGTTCAAGTTAGTGTAGAGCCAAAGACTCCTTGTCATTTTGTGAGATTAAGAAGTACACTATGTTAAGAAACCTTAATCAAATGAGGGCCTTAAAAACTGCAAATATCATTAACTTTGAAATTTACATTATTGATTCTTAAAAATAATTGATTATTTGAAAATAATTCTCCCAAATGAGGATAACTGAGATCAGTAAGGTCATTTCCCAGACAGTAAACTTTTCTGGAGATGTTTTTAAAAATATAAAAAAGAAAATCTTCATTCTTATTTTCGGTTAATTTGAGCATGCAAACATTTTAAATGGAAAAAAAATTAAGTGAAATTGGTGTTCCTGAAATTCAGAATATACAAAAACCTTTCAAAATGGTAAAATCAAAAGCTCCAAATATAACAAATTCCTCCTATGCCCCTATTTTAAAATATGAAGACAATTTGAGACCGATACATAGTGGACAATAACGAACACTACATTCCCACAAACGCTCTGGGCGCCCTATAAAGCTTGGAGTCACAGGTGGTCTGCTCCAAAATTAGAATCAAATTCTGCTCCTGTGAAAAAACTTTTGAGTAATGAGTTTCAACTTCAAAATTACATTCAAGTGACAAGGTGATCTTTTATAACTTGCCTGCATATATTGGGTTTATTAGTATTTTAAGTAAGGATTTAATCTGAGATGTCTGAATAAAAGAACAGATGGAAGCTTTATTTAAATTTAGAGAGAATGAATACCACATGCTGAGCTCAATAAAGCAATTTAAATGTTTTCTATCTGATATAAATTTTATTTAATGTTATAATCAGCTTAGGAATTCTAAAATACTAACTATAAAACAACTAATCCTACCTATGTCTTTCATCTGTATATAACCAGAAAAATATGTTCTAAGAATATGGAGATCCTATTTTTAATTCTTTTGAGAAACTGGCTAAAACAGGTAAGTTACAATGCAAACCTCATTTCAGCTAGTAAATAGTATCTTCGAATTAACCAACAAGCGTTGTGATTCAAAGTCCATATTCTTCACCGCTGCATGACTCAGATATTCTGAGCTGCCTAATCAGCAAGACTGCTGAAAACTTTCTCTCTAGCTTAATATTCTTATATCCATGCCATGAAATATATATTATATAAATCTTTTTCTACTTAAATTCAGCATCTCTGCAATGTGACAAATTTCATGGTGTTGTCCAAAGGATATTAAACTTCCATTATTCATTGATTAGGTCCACCATTTTTTTTTAAAAGTCCAACCTGTCCCACAAAAGAAAAACTAAATCACTAATGATTTCAGATAGAGGGAAGCAAGGATTATGGTTGACTGCAAAGATGAGAATGTATTTTAAACAGGTTCCCAATGGAGTTGTCATGGGCTCCAGTAGGCTCATGGGTTTAAATGCCAGATTTTCTTCAATTACTATTCTTTGCATTCTTTGTTGTTGTGTGTCTCCCTTTGTGGTTTAGTTTCAAGATTTTTTTTTAAAAAAATCATTTTTGTTTGGCTCTCCTTTTTAACACCATAAAGAAAAAGAATACAAAAATATTTTTTCTCTTTCAACTATTTTCTTTATTTATTACAATGAATACCCCCAAATGGCATAATAGAGGTGAAAGAATCTAAAATATTTGCAGAATATTAGTCATTAAGGTTGATAAATAACATAGAATTTGTCCAAGTCAAAAAATACTAAATAAGAAGGGGGATCTTTGATAATAGCAGAGAGTTAGTATTAAAGGAACATTTGCAGAGGAAACAATTATTTACTGTGCACAATACTTAAAAAGAAATATTTGAAGTTATTTGACTGCTAGAGCCAAAGATCAACACAATTAAGGGGAAGATAAAAGAAGTTAGAAAACTAAACAGTTCCAGGTGTGCAAAGAATAAAGAAAAAGCCACCAATGTTTTAAAAAAAAAAAAGCAGTTGAGAGAATAGAAACCTGATGATCTTTATTTAAAAACATTTATGTATATGATGACCAAAAGAAAATATGCTCATTATAATTGAATTAATGGGAAATCTATAAAAAATAGAAATCAAAGCAAAATAAAAAGGAAACTCAAGAACCAAAACCTACAGTCATTGAAATGACAAATTTACAAGATGGGTTTATCACAGGTGAGAGAGAGCAGAAAAACCTAAAATTAAAGAAAGATCTATTGAAATGATTGAATCTGAAGAATATAAACAGAAGAAGATAGTTTATGGAAAAAGCAGAACACTGGGCTTTGTATAATATCAAGCAGTCTAACTTAAATATAATTGGATTCACTATAAATGAAAAGAGAGAATGGTGCAGGAAAATAATTTGAAGATATAATGGCAAACTTTTTCCCAATTTTGTTGAAAAATATCAAACTCCATGTTCTTTCTGTATCAAATTTCAAGTCCAATAAACACAGCAAAACTGCAAGCAGATAAAAAAGAAAATCCTATCACATTGTGGTATAATAATAAACACATATTTTAGTCTTTATCCCTAGCTCCTGGTCAGAGCTCTTGAAATCTTTGTAATTTCCCAAACAATAAAGGTGCTACTAAGAGCATCTTTTGTTCTAATATTTGGTCTTTGGCCACACTTCCTGACACAAAGCATCTATATCCCTTGGAATTTTCTGGGTGATAAGAATGTCTTTTGTTCTGATGAGGTGACTCTTGGTGGGCTCCTGATGGCTTCAGGATGGGCTTGGTCACCAGAAGGATCAAGCCAAGATTAGAAGTTGGAAGCTTCAGCCCTACCCCTAACCTCCAGGTAGGGGAGAAGGGCTAGAGATTGAGTTAATGATCTATCGTACCCATGTAATGAGGAGGCCATAAAAATCCCTAAAGTATGTGATTTGGGGAGGTTCCTGGTTGGTGAATACATCCTCATACCAGGAGAGTGGCATACCCGAACTTCATGGGGACAGAAGGTCCTGTGCTCAAGACCCCTCCAGGCCTTTTCCTGTGTATTTCTTCATCTGACTGTTCATCTGTGTCCTTTATCATACCCTTAATTCTAAAATAAACTTGTAAGCATAAAATAAAGTCGTTTTCCTGAGTTCTGTGAGCTGTTCTAGCAAATTACTGAACCCAAAGAGAATGTCGTAGGAACCTCGATTTATAGCCAGAAGCACAGATGACAACTTAGGACTTGTGATTGGTGTCTAAAGTGGGATCAGTCCTATGGGACTGAGCCCTTAACTTGTAGGAAGTGAAGCTAACTCCAGGTAGGTAATGTCAGAACTAAATTGAACTGTAAGACATTCAATTGGTGTCCATAAAGCATTGGAGAATTCTCAATGCTTAGTGTGGAAAACGCACACAACTGGTGTCAGAAATACTGTGAGTGTAGTGGAGAAGAAACATGTGAGTTTTTCTTAGACACATCATAATCAAAACGCTGATAATCAAATATAAAGAGAAAATATTAAAGGAAGGCAGAGAAAAATGTACCACTGCATACAGGGGAATAACCTATGAGTTACGGCTGACTTCATATTAGAAACAATGGAGACAGACAACGATGCCATGGCAACTTTAAATCTCCAGAAAAGATGCTAAAGAAAATTCAGGAAGCTGAAGGAAAATGCCTTCAGATGTAAACTGGCGTCTACAGGAATGAAAAGAAAACACCAGGGATTTGCAAATATTTGGGAAAATAAGCAAGACTTTAAGTTTTCTCTGACTGAATTAAAGTACATATGCCAGATTGATCTCCTACTCTTTTTCTTTCACTTTGCCATTTTCATTATTTTCCTCTAGTCCTTAAAAATCTTGTCCAATGGGGCCGGCCTGGTGGCGCAGTGGTTAAGCACTAAGGTTCACCTTCGGTGGCCCTGGGTTCACCCGTCTGGATCCTGGGTGCGGACATGGCACTGCTTGGTACGCCATGCTGTGGTAGGCGTCCCACGTATAAAGTAGAGGAATATGAGCATGGATGTTAGCTCAGGGCCAGTCTTCCTCAGCAAAAAGATGAGGATTGGCAGCAGTTAGCTCAGGACTAATCTTCCTCAAAAAAAAAAATTTGTTCAAGAGTGTTTAGGAAGAACAAGCCTGGTAAACATCTGTGCCCAGGTGAGGAGAGAATGGGTAGGAGTTGGTATGCAATTTCAGAACCTGTGTAGGATGAAGGAAGCATGTATGTAGATGTTGTGTGGGGGGGATGTTGAATTGTAAACAGGTAAGGAGAACATGCCCATCGTGTGGCAGTCTGGCATGAGATGTTAGAGCACAAGCCAGTTGAAGAGTGATCAACATGGGGAAGTGGACCAGTTTAAGTAGCCAAAGCCCTAGCAGGGTGATGAACGTGTAGATGCCGAAGGGAGCGGCACATAGAATGAGCCAACACGTATGCATATTGTAGAAAGTGTTTGCGTGGGATGGCCGTCCAATATGAGGTACTGAAGCCTAAATGAAGCATGATGAGTAGCCTCCTAAAAAGACGACTTGATGCAAGCTGTTGGAGCCTGAGTGGTGCAAAGCTGTGTTCATGTGGGAAGCAATCTCACGGGGGGCGTCACAGCCCTAGTGGGATGAGGAAAACACTCTTTCCCTGTTGAATATATTTTCCTAGAAAAGTGAAAAATAAAAGCTAAAATTTGTTCAGATCATACTCTGGGAGTCATGCTTGTTCAATGTCCCGGTTACATTATCTTGTTTATCAAGCCTTTGCATCTCTATTTAAAGAAATGAGGAAAGAGAGATCCAGAGGCTAACTATCCCTGAGTCACAAGGAAAAGAGCCAGGACTAGAACTCTTTCTCTTGAATCATAGTCAATACCCATTTCCCTACTACCACATCAAGCTTTAAGATCAGCCCTCCCGATACCAATTGCAAAGTAACTCAGTGTTAATAAACAGCAAAGTACTGTTTTTAAAGTTTATGTTGAATATGTCAACTACATATTTTCAGCTCAAAGACCATGACAAATACCCACTGAAGATCAAAACAAAAGCTTTCTTTTTATGATGCTTCATAAATACAAAAAAATTTTCATGTGCATTGTCAACCTTAATGACAATTAGCATAGACTAAATTTGTATATTACTTTTATTAGAGAGATGCTGAATTTAAGGAGAAAAGGATTTATATAATATATATTTCATGGCATGTACATGAGAATATTCAGCTAGTAGAGAAACTTTTCTGCAGTCTTCTAGATTAGGCTGCTCAAAATATCTTGAGTCGTGCAGCTGTGAAGAATAATGGACTTTGAAGTCTAAAGCTTGTTGGTTAATTCGCAGATACTAATGTCCTAGCTGAAATGAGGTTTGCATTGTAACGTCTCCTTTAGCCAGTTTCTCAAGAGAACTGAAAATAAGATTTGAAATATTTGGAAGGTGTCTTGAGAGGGATGTTTTGGAGGGAGAACTTCTGTTACCCAAAAAATGGCAACAATTCTAAATATCTTCTCCCTGGACATTCACATCCTACCACTTTTGTAGTATTCTCTCTTCTCGTTTTTTTATATACTTTTCACAAGTTGCCTACCACCTAGTGGTTGTTGTTTCATCTCCCATTTCCCACCAAATCCTTTTTTCTCCATATTCCTTTAAGGCTTTAGGATAAATTCTCAGCTATGTTTACACAGCCATACACCACACAGCCTGAGCCAGAGCACTAAGGGTGGGCGATTTCGCTGCTTGTCCTCTTACATATGTCCGCCATGTATCCAGGATTCTCATACTCCTTTTAGGCTATCCAAACTTTCTCAATGGTCCTTCCTGTCAAATTACCAATTAGTAGCCATAATTCTTCTACGACTGGCTCAGGGTATGCAGGTGTGAGCACACAGACTATTGTAATAGATTCTAGTAAGGTGGACTAGCTTCTTTTTTCAGAGTAACTTGGCACTTGTATCCATTAACATTCTCGAGGCAATTCATTTGAGAAGAAGCCTACATCCATTTATCAGTGGAAAGAGGCGAGGAAAAGGGGAAAAAAATGAAAAAGAACAGGTGGGAGAAGCATGTTAAAATTTATGAGATATAATGCTGCTTCTTTATCTCTAAGTTAACGCACCCAGTCTTGATTTATCTGCATTTCCTCATCTAGAACCATGATGCTTCAGGCCTGGAATAGCTTCCCCTTGAACTAAGGTACTTGAATATTATTCAATCTTCACATCTTTTCTAACAAGCCATCTTCATCCAGACAACTGTGCTTATCATCCAACTGAATGCACTCAGATTTTTACAACATTTTTTTTTTTTTTTGCCTATGCTTATGTAAATTAGATTGCAAGTTTAGGAAATGCTATACACTTTGATCTAGTCTGCACAACCCACGGCAATATACAAGCTAAGAGACTTTGAAATAAATTGTTTAGAAAATATCACTGAAAACAGAACAATGCGATTTCAATTTTAAAGGAATACTCAAGAATATATATTTAGATTCCAAGGCATGTTCAGTCTTCAACATCTTCAGAAATATATTTTCTCTATTTTATGCTTCTTTGTTAATGAGTATATCAACATTTTTTAATCGTAAATGTAGAGGTAAAGAACTTGAAGGACGAAACATGCCGCGTGAGCACTTTTTTCTCGGGCAATGCCAGAGAGGAATCTACAAAGAAAGGAGGCTTGTAATAAGACCTAACTAGTTGTGAGGAAAGACATCACAGGCATTTCCTGACAGAAAGACGGAGATTTCATCACCGAAGCTGCTTTTGCAGCCGCTGCCCAGGCGCGTTAGCATCGCCATAGGGAGCAGGATGCCCGTCAAGCCTGCAGCAACGCGAACGCAATTGCTGCCGCCGCGCCGCCCGCGGACGACAGATGATGCTCACGCGCTGTTTATTTTCCTTCCGCACATTTTGATCTTGTGTTGCTTTATCTGTAAAAAATGCCAAGCCTTTGTATCACTAGAGAAGGATATCTAGGGAGAAAAAATTGCTATTAAATCTACGAAAAGGAGGAAAATGCTTCTTCAGCTTTTACGCCACTAGCCAGAATCTTGCTGCTGAGTAAAGCAAAGATCTATATTGATCATTCGTCAAAAATCTGTAAGATTTAGAGGGACACAATTAAAACATTTTCATCTGAAAATAGGAAAAGTACAATAAGAATTATATAGTCTGTAATACTGTGGTACTTCCAAATATAAGGAAGCTCCTTAAGCCAATTTAGGCACGTTGCTTGTGTGACCTTGAAAGGATAACTTAACCACGTAGATGGTTTCCTTATCTAGAAAGTGGGAAAACAGCATCTCTAGTGCTGCTTGAAAGAGAAGTAAATCAGATACTCTACAGAAAGGCCCAACATTTGCTAGATACTTAAGACAAATGAGCTCGCTTCCATTTCATCCCAGATTCTTCATTCCTATACAGGGTCTCAAGATCTATTTATTATAATCTTCATAGTTGTTCAATAAATATTTGCAGGGTTAATATATGAACACTTATGTGTTCTAATGCTCACCTCTGCTGGAAATATGACACTAGAGACAGATGACAAAAGGGGACAGAAGCAAGAGACTGTTCATAGCACTGGAAAAAAGGCCGGTTGAATTTAGGGTTTCTGTTAACATCTCAATTCACCTGCATAAATACAGTATTGGGCCTATAGGAGTGAAATCACATGAGATTTTGAGTTTCTAGAATCACCACAAAGGTTATATTTTAGCCTTTATAAATTTATAAAATTAAATAACATTTATAATATTAGCTACCAGGTATAAGAATCACAATGTGCTCACTATAATAAGTACTATGCTTTAATGTACTATCTCACTTTATTTTCATGATTAAAAGATATGGCTCTCTATGTGTATATTTGATATATATGTTTGTGTGCACACACGCACATGTGTGTATCTGTGTGTGTATATACACTCTGCCTCACATGTGATCTGTGTTACTGATCACATGTGATCTTGAGTTGCTTCATTAAACTCAAGCATGTTTCTCTTAAAAGCCAATGCCATTTCTTTTACACTGAACTGCAAACAACGTTATAAATTTGGAAGCAGCTTAAGTGCATTAAGGTTGTCTGGACAGAATTTGATATAATGACAGAAGTTAATTGAGCCCCTCTCCTACTTTAATGTGGAAAACTCCCTCCGTATACTCATCTATCCTGTCCTGTCCACAAGCACAAGAGAAAAATTCGTTATATATTTCTAACCACTCACTGGCCTAAAAAAGATTTCTATTTCCATTCAAACACACGAAACAAAGCTATGAAAAACACCAGCTGAAGGTAGGCAGACGTGGTGCTTATGGAAATATTCTGTAACTTTCCCAAGAAAGTGAAAGGATAATTATAATGGACAAAGAAAACTTTTGTACCCCTAGCTGACTGATTTGGTTACATTATGTGGCCTGGGATAAAAGAAAGTAGAGTGAGAGAAAGGAATTTTCTGTAGATCTTAACTGTTTTTCTACAAAATGCACCATGAAGAGGAACTGTAAAAGTTTATCATCTGCTAAATTTTCCCCTTTCACTGAAGTGTAACCCCAGATTTACTACTCATTGTGTTCTAACTTGCTGGCTCAAAACTGTCATAAACCTAAGAAAGTGCATTCAGAGATATAACGCTTTGCATATGGAGAAACTTACGTGGTACAGGAGCTCTGCACTTGCCAAATGCCACCCTCAAGCAGCTGGCAATGCTTAATTAAGTAGAGATTGAAAACATCTGTAGCTCCCCTCTTCATGCTTCTACGACAGAACTGAAGAAAGTCCCATCCTCATGTAGAGGGTCTGTGAAAATCAGAGATTGGCAAATAAGTTTAATTGAAATGACATTGGTTCGAAGTGCTCCTGCTTGTGAGAATCTGTGAAGAATTAACTGTAGGGAATTACGTTCTTATTGCAAAAAAAAAAAAAAAACCTAGAAAAACTGGCAAATATGGGACAAAGACATTTCATATTTTATCGACAGGCAAAACAGGAGAAAAGCCGAGAATTGTGGACCACACTTGCCCCACCTTACAGCCTGGAGGCAGTTTCTGAGCCACAGGGCTGGAAGTGCAAGCTAAACACAGTATGGTGGTCTCACTTCCTCGAGGAGACAGGGACTGGAGTTTCAGAAGGCATTGTTCCCCTCACGTTTATGCTTCTATAAAGCATCACTGCTCTTCTGGTTCTGAAGAAGATGGAGCAGACGCATTTCACCCTGCTCGTCCTTCTGCTTACAACAACTCTGGATACAACTAGTAAAGCAACTGACGGAAGACTGAAAGGTAGAAAACAAAAGCAGCTGGCTGGAGAATTTGAGACTTGAGGATGACACGGTGGGAGGACTTGTTTTGTTTTGTTTCTGTTTGCCTCCAATAAAAGTAGTTTCAATATTCCATAACTTCAACTATTGTCTTTATCAATCAGTTTGTATTATTTCTCTGTGATTTTTACACAAAGAATAAGTCCTCCCTAAACAAGGGGGAGAGATGGCGGCCCTGGTGCAGGGTATCCTAACTTAGAACATCATTTAACAGGACTCAAGTCAGTGCTCATAAGACAGCCCTCAGGCTTCAAAGTTCATCGTTTCCGTTTATAGCAAACATATTCTCCAACTCAATAAAATGAAATAGAATTGTCTTCTCTGCTTCCAGACATCATATAATACCATCCACCCTTCAGATAACCATTTCCCCTTAGTCAGTACTGTTGCATGCTGCGCTTCACCTTATTTAACTCAATACCAGGATGCATGAAGAAGGAATATGCAAAGTTTGTTAGATTCCATGGCCTAGCAGGGTAGATAACATAGCATTTCACTCAGATAAGAGAAACCCAGGCCTGAGGACAAAACTCTCCCACTGAGGAAGTAGCAATGCTTAGGATGCTGACTCAGCCTCTTGGTGGTAGCACACTATCCAAAGATGATGGCTGATTTTTCTGGAAACCCTAAATAAATTATGAGGGCACTTTGCACATGATGCCTCCTGGAGCTGTTACTTTGGGTTTCTGAAATGACTCCAAGTATGGCCAACTCTCTGTTGTGTACTTCAACCTGACACTGTTTCCTTTGAACTGCTTTCTGATGAAGTTCCAAAGACAGCAAAAACACTTGGGTTCTAAACACCAAAAAGAAAGTGCTATAACATAAGGATTCCTAGATTTACATAAAGATTCCTGGGTTTTCACACCAGGGCAGTGATTTCACATGTCATAACAACACTGGTGGAAAAGCTGTCTACCAGAAAAAAGACACTGATAAGAACTTCATGAGAAATCATACTGGTCTTGGCATCCTGTCTCTCATATGTCATCTAGTTTTGTCGTCTGTCATAATGAGGATGGTTATATGGAACTCATGTAGTCTCTGGCCAAGTACAAGAAGAAATGAACACTGTGGAAGCCATGGAGAGCTTTGGTGCCTAGAAATGCCAACATCCACAGAAGGTCACCATGGCTTCAATGTGGGACTCTACTATTCCCACCCATGATTTCTGTATCTTGGAGTAGCTCCTGCTACCCCAGGTCTGCTCTCATACCCTGTCACCTGTCTGCTTCTCTTTGCCTTTCTTTAGCTTTCCTTTCCCTTAACTCCTTCCTAAGTGTGGCTGGACTGTAGGGTAAAGTTCATGACCAAAACTAAGAGATACAAATTTCAAAAATTCATTACAAAGGAGGTGCACAAGAAGCAGAGGGCAGTGGGCGAGTGGCCTGACATCCACTTATCCAGGGAGCAGAGGTTTGGGGAGAAGGGAACCCCAGTGAACATGAAAGGAGCTCAGCGGTCAATGTTTGGTACTATGGGAGAACCAAAACAAGAAACTGAAGGACCAGACGAATTATGAAGACAGAAACCACTTACTAAAATCATGGCACTCCAAGACAAAGCTGCTCTTTGCAACAAGACAAAAACCTTCTTACCTGCTGTGGGACAGAGTGAGCCTGCCAGAAAGAATATCTGAGTACGGAAGTTAAGTACCTGATTTATTGCAGAGCCTGGAGAAATGACCACCCTAAGAACAGAAGTTTAAAGGACTCAGCTATATAGATTGGACCTCCAGAAGGAGGGATTAAAAGAAGTCATTACATCCCACACATCAACTGAACATGCAGAAATCGATTGGTATTTGTAATTGGGTTGTACTTTAGCATCTTGAAAAAATACTTGCTTCATTTTCTAATAGTAAACATATAATATCATGGCAATATATAGGGTTCTTTTTCTTTATGACTTGATTTAAGACATTTTCAAAGACTATTTTATGTCTGTATAGTTAGAAAAAAATTAAGTATTATATCTACCTCTTTACTTTCACTTATTTAAATGAGAAATATCCATCTCAGGTCAAAGATGATACTAGATCTGAAATCTGATAGTCTTCCCAAAGAACAAAGTTCCAGAGACTCCCTGGGAGCTGCTCAATGCTACTCTGAGCACAAGGTGATGTGGAACTGAAGAAAAATTTCATTAACATGAGATTTTCATTTTTGCTTAAGTTTATCAATCTTTCTGCTCAGACAGAAGAAAATGGCATGCTCCTTGGTCCCAACTGAAAAACTAATTTTTTTTAGATGACAATAAAGTTTATGTTATTTTATTTTTTTCTAAGTTTTTCATTATTTCCAGTTACAATATAACACATAGGAAACTGAACCAAGTGGTGCGGAGTATCATTGTAAGAATATCAACTGAGTCCCACAGGATGTGTCTGTATCTCAGATTGTAGCACATCTCACAATTACTCAAAGCTCGCCTCTGATAAAGTAAACTAAATCGTGAAAGTCAGAAACTGCCAAGGTTAGCTGGCACCACTGTTCACCATAAAAGGATGCAATCCTGGAGCACCTGGGATGCTGAGGGATCAGAAAACAAAACCTACTCTTTTCACCTGTCATTTATCTCAGAAGAAAAAGAAAACTGAAATCTTATTGGGTTCGTTGAAGTCATAATTACTGTTGAAGGCTGAACAGTCTCTTAGAACTCAAGCACTCTGATTGCATCGGAAAGGTACCAGACAAAATCTTTTCTAAATATATATATTTTAATTATCAAAGAAGAAATAGGGGAAAGTATGACCATCAGAAGGTTGAATAGAAATAAATCAAATTAAATCAATATTAGTTGTGTGTTTTCTAGATGTAAGACACAGTGATAGGAATTTTGAAGGCAACTAGGAGATATCAAACATAGTTCCTGCTTTAAAAGCAGCTTACGTTTTAATCTAGTAGAGAAAGGATATAAATACATTGGATTATAAATAATGATGCAAGCTAGAATTTACAAATAGTTTGTCTGTAAAAGAAATAAGATAAGATAGGAAGTTCATGATAAATTACAAATGAAAGAAGCAATCAATACAGAAGAAAAGATATGATTTGAACTGTGGATACTTCACAAAACTTTTGTAACAATGTGGAATTTGAATGCAGTCTTGAAGGATGAATGAATATAAGAGTATATCTTACTTTACGCATTAGATGTGAAAAAAATGTATAATTATTTAATTCAAGTCAAATGTGGTCCACTGGCTGCAGGTGACTGCTACTTCTATGTCAAGTTTGCACAAAAGAATCTTTGCTTCTGGTAGGACCCTGGTATTTAAGTTCTCTGCTCTTTGAGGCTACCACAGACAAGTGGTTACGCTCTGCCATGTGGCCACCCATCCTGGGCCCTGCTAGGGAGTAAGCAGTGCTCTCCTATACTCTTGTCACCTGCTCAGCTCCTTCTCCTCTCACTCCTGGGCTTCCTCTCTCTCTTTTTCTCTCCCCACCCACCCTGTCTTCCCTTCACTCTCCTTAATAACTAAAAGTCCCTCAAGGTCTTTGGTCTTCTGGAAAAAAACAAAGCCAGGAAAATGTGTTCTAGTGCAAATTTCTTCTTTCTCTCTGGGAAAATAAATTTCCCCTAGTCAAGAATCTCTATGCTTGGGAACCTGCTTGGAATAGTGAGGAGGGAATAAAAGAAAAGCAAAATATAAACTAATATCTGAAGAAATTATCCTGCCATATATGAAAAAGATTATGCTGGGAAGTCCAGGCTGGGGAACTTGGACAATGAAATTTAAGAGACAATGAATAAACCAGTCTAATAACTAGAGATGATCAATTCTAATTCTCTAAAAGAGAATTCAAATAGAAAAATATTTTCTAAATATTCTAAATTAATATTAAAGTTAAGTTTGGGAAAAATTTAAAGAACATTGAATACAAGGTTAAAGGTCTTATGTATGACTCTACCTAATGAAAATCATCGATGGTTTTTAGAAGAATGATTTAATCAAAACACATTGTTTTAGAAATGATTGAAGATTAGAAAACACACTAGATTGAGGAAGGGAACGGCTCAAAGAAGGAAGAGTGAGTAGACAGTCAGGGTGACACAGAAATAAGGGATTTTTCTTCTTAGCGTATTTTGTTTATGATACTTATGTGTCGTATGTGAAATCTTATGGTAAATTAAAGTGCCATGAGTTGATTGGCAAAAGGTAGGGTCAGTAAATTAATGAGAAAAGGGAGTAGGGAATTAAAAAAAGATGACGTTGAGAAGGGATTCAGAATGCAAGTGGTGTCTTAGGATTAGTGTGGGAATGTGACCAATTATTCATAAGAAAATTTAAAATATATATGATATTGCAAATCATTTATTATTCTGAGAAAAGCAAGAGACATGGAGTTCGACACTTTGAAATCCCACTGATTGGAGGAGACATTTGACAAATGAGCAAAGCAGAACAAAAATTTTATTTAAATAAATCATGTCTCAAAATGCCAATGCCATGGGGGTCTTGAATGATGACAAAGTTTCCACATTTGCATACAAAATGCAAATCAATTGGGCAAAATTAATTTCCATTTTAATTAACTTTAACTTTAAAAAATTCATTTGCTTTGGTATTGTCAGAATGTCTCACTCTTTTTTTGTTTTTTTTGAATCTTTAAGAGAAATTTGGGGTTTAGGAGATTGCATTAGAAAAAGGAATTTTAGAAGTCTAGTAGAATTAGCAGTTATTCAGAGAAAAAAATAATCTCTATATGGAAATGTTAAGGGATTATAAAAGGTTTTTTATTATAATCCTTGTGTAGAAGGTAAAACTTCATTTGCTTTTTAAACTGGGCATGGTGAAGAATTCTTAATTAGATAAATATTTTGTATGGAAATGGCAATCCAGAATCCTTGGGTGCCCCTGCTGCTCTGTGACCAATTAGCTTGGTAATCTCAGCTCTTCAATCTTACCTTCTTAGATCTTAGCCTCACTTCACAAGCCTTTTACCTTAATTTTCAAGTGGAAGAATTTGAACTAGAATCAGAGATCTCAAACTAGATACGATGGCATCTTAGTAGCTTCACACTGCTGTAACAAAATACCACAGACTGGGTGGCTTATAAACAATAGAAACTGATTTCCCTCAGTTCTGGAGGCTGGAAGTCCTAGATCAGGGTGCCAGTGTGGTCAGGTGAGGGACCTCACCCTGCTTCCAGACTTCTTCTATCCTCACATGGCAGAAAGGATGAGGGATCTCTGTGGGGTGTCTTTTGTAAGAACAGTAAACCCATACATGAGAGCTTTGTCCTCCTGATACAATCACCTCCCACAGGCCCCATCTCCTAACACCCCCGTCTTTAGGGGCGAGGATTTCATATATGAATTTGAGGGAGAGCACATTCAGACCACAGAGGATAGCAAAGGTGATTTACTTGGCCTATGGTATTGATTTTTTAAAACCGTTCCAATATCAAACAAAGATTTACATCAATACCTACATATAGCTTCTTTTGAGCCCTGGGTCCACTTTCTCACTGAGTTGCTGTTGTCCTATTTGGACTGGTCACAGAAGTGAAACTTCATCAGCATTATCTATGTTGTTGGCCTGGTCCTTGTAGGTATTGAAGTTAGCAAACTCTAATCTGGATGATTACTGAGTTCCTGAAATATCTAAGAACTCTCATTGGACACTGTCAAAGGATAGAATGTGTATAGAGGTGTATGTCTGTGTATGTGTTTTTAACTTAGTTTACAAATAATTTATTGTATTATTTTCATTGTGTATATTTTTCCTTGTCAAGCAATGTGCTGTTCCTCTACAAAGATATTTCTTAATAATTTAACTAATTTTGTTATTGCGTATATTATTCTGTTGTAAGGAGCCACAGATATTTTTGGAAATATGAATGAATTATATCTCTCTCTCTAGCTATATATATATATATATATATATATATATATATACACTCCATAAACATATACTATAAATATACATATACATTACACACATATGTGTCTGTGTGTGTATGTAGACAGCAAGAAAGAGAAAGAGAAAAAGAGAGAGCACATATTTGATTGTCTAAATTTAACTGATATGATGGATTATACATTTCTGTAGTGTAGATTCACAAGAAGCCATCCCATGCTGTAACTGCTATAGATGACACTGAATGGTGCTACGGCTTCATATGGCAAACGTGAAGCTGATGAAACATGAAATTGTGAGCAACACAAAGGACTTAATGTTTTATAAAGTATTTTAATAATCTAGCAAATAAAACATTAGCTATTTAATCACTAAAATGGAATATAAGCATTAAAAATATTAGCATATTTTAAAAGAGAAAATCAATTTTATTTTTTCTTCTAGGATATATTCATATTTCATTTTGTCTCATAAATATTTACAAATGTAGTCTGCACAAAATTTTACTTTCCATGTTTTGTTTCATAGCATTACATCAGATACATTTTTCCATGTTGAAATCATGTTCATAATTATCTTAATGGCAGCATAATATATCATCAAATGGTAGCATTTTAACTTGCTTATTCAATATATTTTATCTTCATAATTTTATTGCTGCCGTGTGCTTCTTTGTGCATATAATTTTTCTCTTCTTTCTTTTTCTCTGTCTCCTATTTCTCTTTCTCATATCCCTCCTTCCCTTGTTTCTTCTTCTAATCTTTTTCTTCTTCTTTTGAAGTGTTTCTATAAAGTACTTTCCCAAGAGTGGAATTATTGAGTCAAAAGTCAAAGAGATTTGTCTATAGTTTATGATATACATAGCCACATTCTTTTCCAAAAGGAAGTATGAATTTGTGTTGCCCCAAGGAATGAACCAGTTTTGTTTGAAACTTAGTGACACTTGGCTATTATTATTTTAATTTTATGCTACTTAAATTAACTCACAGCTATTTAAAACTTTTGATATTAATCATGAATATTTTAACATAGGACTTGTGCTATTGAAGTAGTTAACTAAAACCTCCATATTAGTAAATAAAATGTAGAAATAAAAAATCCAGGTCATGTGTCCTAGCATCACTGGAACACAGAATAATAAAGGATTGAGAGAGAACTTTCCACTACTTACTTCAACTTACATTGCTGTGGGTATAATCCTTTTTTATAAAACCCTGCATACGTTCAGAATCGTGTTTCGGTTGTCACTCCTTATGACAGTGAACTGTTCTATCAAATGCTACTTTGCTGAACAAAATTTTAACTTGTCTTCTGGAATATCTGAGTATTTCATCTACTTTAATTAAAGAAAATGAGCTGCCTTAAAAGTATTTGCTTATCTAGGCCTCAAATAAACAATTGAATATGAATTTTTCAGATGATTGACAACTTGGAAGAAAGTAATGCCAACATTTAATTCAAATACAACTAAAATCATGTGACACACACTAAACTTTACAAATCCAATTAAATAATCATCTGAAATATTCTTGGGAAGGCTGTTTAAAATCAAAATAATATGTACAACAACCTATCCATTTACGAAATCAGTAACTTATATGAGAGGAAAAAAAAAGCTCAAACAGCAAAATCTAAAGAAATTAATGAAAACTACGAACACACACATCCACCATAAATTTGTACGTCAATTTAAATGCCTGAAGAAAAATACTATATTCCTAGATAGAAAGGCAATGTTTTAGAAATGTTAGTTATCTCTGAATAATATACAGATTTAATAAAATTTCAATCAAAATTATAGTGGATATATCAAAACTTGAATTATTGTGAAAGACTCTAAAGTCCCTTAGGAAGAATAACAGGCAAAAGTGAGTTAAATTTGGAGCTGGCCCAGTGGTGCAGCAGTTAAGTTTGCATGTTCCACATGGGCAGTCTGGGGTTCTCTGGTTCGGATCCCGGGTGCGGACCTCCACACCGCTTGGCAAGCCATGCTGTGGCAGGCGTCCCACATATAGAGTAGAGGAAGATGGGCACGGATGTTAGCTCAGGGCCAGTCTTTCTCAGCAAAAAGAGGATTGGTGGCAGATGTTAGCTCAGGGCTAATCTTCCTTAAAAAAAAGTAAACTAAATTTGTTTTAAAAATGAAATAGGAAGAGCTTTTTTTCACTACTTGATATTCAAGTTTGTTAGAATGTGTGGTAATTAAAATACTGCTGTCAGGAGGCAAGAACAGACTCTCATATCAGACAAATCAGAAACAGACCCTCGGATCTGTAAACGCTGAACATGATAAAGGAACTATCACAAGCCAATAAAAAAGGAGTGGGGTTTTCAATAAACTGAATCTAGATAATTGGCATTTGAAGGTGAAAAATAAAAACAATCTAGTGTCTCATCTTCCATCACCCATCAAAATTAATTCTAAGCAAATAAAAGACAACAACATGAAATAAAAAATAAAGGACTACTAGTATATACTTTAGGGGAACATTTATCGAATCATGGATGGGGGAATATAATGAGCTTTTAATGAATTACAAATGAGCATGAGAAAAAGGGAAAAAATTATCACTCCCTTAAAACATACACATCGAAAATCATAGTCACAATATTAAGATAAAATCAACAAGGCAAAATGTAGCAAAATATTGGCTGATAAGTAAAATATGTAGAATGCTTGTGAAATTTGTAAGAAAAATCCCAAAAGGAAATAAAACAAATTAATGTACAAGGAATCTATAGGAAAAAAAACAATTTTAATAATAATAAAGAAATAGAACAATAATTATATTATAGTAATATAATGAACACTGTTATACACACTGTGGAGAATATTAATTGATCTGACTAATCTCAAAAGCAAATTTTAAATTATTTGGCAGAAATTTAAAAAATATCCATTTCGCTTCTAGGAATCTATCCAAAGGAAATAATGAGAAATATAAAATAATATGCATACACTAGGATGCCATTTTCTGTATAACAGTTTATTTATCATGGCAAAACATTAGAAATGACCAAAATCTTCTAGTATCGCACTATTCAATTGTATTAAAAAAAAGTACAAGTAGCAAAAGTATGTGAGTGAATTACATCAAAATGTTCACAAAGTATTCTTTATAATGGGATTAAGTCATGTATTTCTATAATTCTAATATCGTTCTGTAATTAATACATATTACAATATTATAATATGTAATTCAATATTTCTAATAAGATTATAGATTACTTTTAGCTTATAAAACAATAAGAGTTATCTAAACTTGAAATAAATTAAAGTTAGTTAAATTTTATTTATTCATTTCAGAAAGGATGCATAATTAAATAAGGACATTGATCTCTTGTTAGTTCTAAATAATTAAGCCAAATTTTCAGAATATAAAAGCATTGAAGATAGATTTTTTCTATCAAAAAATGTATTTTCATTTTGGATTTTGGGATTACTCAATCTATAACTTCTTTTCAAATTCTCTTCTTTCAAATCAGAGTAACTGAAGTGTTTTAATTTATATAATTCATATATTTAGCAAGTTTGTTAATTTATGCTTTCTTTCTTGTGTTTCACTACATTTTAAATGAGGACAATAATTAGCTAAGGGCCTACAGGTAATTGAATTATTTCCTTCCTGTTTACAAAGCTGGTAAAAAAAATTAAACTAAATTTATTGACCCAGCAAAAAATTCCAAAAGTCTATATCCTTTGTGTGTTTACAAATACCATCTTTATATTTTGGAAAAAATAAGTCTTTCAGTATTCACATTATTTAACTTTCCTTACATGTGACTCTCAACTTATCAATATGAACAAAGGAGAAATTTAAAGGACCTCTGGGACTCTAAACATGAAAGCATGAGGGAGCAAGTTTTATGGAAAAATTTTCCCTAAAACAAAAGGGTGGCATCACAGTCTCTTTTGATTCTTGGAAATATTTAATTTTTGCTTGTTACTTTTTGATAAAATAGTAAACTATGACTTTTTAATTAAACCACAAGAGAGTCTGTCTTTGTGAAGTTAAATGACAATGATCCATTTATGTGTGAAAGTTTTGTTCTACTGATTATTATTATTGATTCTGAAAAGCCATTCTCATTTCTATAGTGCTTAACACAAAGCTCATCAATAAGAAGTTATCTGCCACATAAAGTTTCATACACAAAAAGAAATGAAAACTTACTGCAGTTCATACACATATAGCATAAACTTGACGATGAAATATGTCATTGGAAAATTTCTATAGCAATAGAATGTGAGTAAGTGATATAAACAGAAGTTTGAAACCTGTAGTTACTGAATTCTATTCACAATCAAATCCAACTCAGGTTTCCCCCGGGCCACTGAGATAGTGAGTTATATTTCAGACATCAGCTAGTAGAAAAACAGTGACAATATGTTAAAATGAACTTTCAGTGGCTGAAGCCCTGGGAATCAACAGACTGATTCTAGGGGGATGAATGTGTCACCGCATAGCACCATAATTCTTCTTCATCTAAAAGATAAAGGACATACTCAAGAGTGCCTAAATCTTTTTGTGTCTGTTTCATTTTTATTATATATACTTGGATGGGAGTACCTTGGACAGTGTTTGTGACAACCAGAAGAAATATGACAGTAGTTAAATAATAAAAGGGAATATTTATTTGACAAAAGTATGGTATCAATTTATACCAAAGTATGATCAAGAACAACCTCCATTTGGCTATTGGAATTACAAACTCAATAATAAAATAGAAAATCACAGAAAAAAATCTACTCCAGCAACTGGCCCCATGGCTGAATGGTTAAAGTTCTGCTCCCCTGCTTCAGCAGCCCCAGTTCATGCCTTCGGATCCTCGGTGCAGACCTGCTCCACTCATCAGCCATGCTGTGGTGGCATCCCACATGCAAAGTAGAGGAGGATCAGCACGGATGTTAACTCAGGGCTAATCTTCCTCAAGTGAAAAGATTGGCAACAGATGTTAGCTCATGGCAAATCTTCCTCACCAGAAAAAAAAAGGAAAGAATTTACTCAATAAACGTTCAATGTAGCGTACAATATGGCTGAGTAAACCTAATAAAAAGAAGTTGTTTCAGATTCTAGCTGTTCTAAATGTACCAAGAATAATATTTTTATCAGATAATGTAACAGCATTGACAAATTCAATCATTTATTTTCTCTGAAGGAAAAATTTAAAGCATAGTCTCTGAACTCAATACAGTCAATATCAATAGATTAGAAATTAATAGATTCTGTGATAACTTATTGGGAGCTCTAAGTTTTAAAGCACCTTTTTCCTTTTTTCTTTTTTATTATTCTTTTACTATACTTCTTTCTCTTGGTCAGTGTTTTCATTGGAGATTTGTTTTAAAGCCATTTTGAGAACTAGAAGCAGATATACTGTAGAAATTACATGTAGCAGAGTGTCTTATGTCTGATAAAGGGGTCACATTTATTAGCACTTTAAAACGGGAATTTGGAATATTTACCACAACTGTGTTGATTCTTTAATCTGCCCTGTGTACTTACAAACAGTTGTCATTGTTTGTATAACTAATTACATGATTCTTTCCAAAAATAATTCTTCTCCCATCTGTTTACTTGTGACTTTGGTACCACAATAACTGCAGAATTATTTGTGTTCTTAAATGTTTGTTTCATATGCCAATGTTTAAGCAGTGAAAAGCATGCTCTGAAATATTCTAAGGAATGTTAATCAGATGTTTAAACTTTATTATTTTAATAAGAATTTTACTAGATGATGGAGATCATTTTTACCTATACTGGAAGCCAACAATTACAGAGCCTTTCTTCAGTACCAAAATCTTGTTCAAAGAAAACCTGATTCTGTAATTATTATAGTATTATTTGCAGAGTGTTAAGTTTGTGAGAATATTTGTAGCTTCATTATTCGTCTCTTTCCACGCATAGAAAGTAAATGCTAGTATGCCTTTTTTGGGAGGCTATTTTGACAATAAGGTTAAAAGCCAGGAGCAAGAGAAATCACATAGCACTAAATTATTCTGATACTTTGTGTCAACAGTGGTGCCATTAAGTAAACAATTAATGGATTGTGGCTACAATATCTTCACCATAAACAGACTATTATTATACGTAACTCCAGTGTATATATGTTTAATTTAATGGAGTCTTTTGAAAGTTTTATGAAGACAATTATTGCCCCAGTGATAGGCTATTTAGACTACTGAAATCATTATAGCTGGAAGAAATCTAAAAGTTCTGAAAGATATCACTCCCTCACTTTAGAGATACAGAAAATTTCAGAGCACAGGTGGAAATAGATATTTTTACCAATCACTTGAGGTTCTTGAAAAAAACGTAGATTCCTAATATAATACTACGAAAGATTCTAATTTTACAGGTTTGCGCTGGCCTCCTGGAGATCTGCATTTTTACAAACTTGCCAGGTGGCGTGATGCAGGCAGTCCACGTAGAAACACTGAAATGAAAATGCAAACACCCAGGGCCTCAGAATCTAAAGTCAATGTTTTTTCTATTCTACCAAAACTTTCATGAACATTATGAAGTTTTAAAATTCAGTTAAATGAGGTGTAATTCAGCTTAACACATAGGTTAGGTAAATTATAATTCAGAATTGTGTATCAATCATATTTTTACCATGGGATTCATGTTTTGACCATAAATTACGGTGGTTAGTAATCAGAAAAGGCATCCTTTCTTTCTGGGGAGCATTCTCTTTCATCTATTTAGGTAACAAACAATGGCTTTAGTCATTCTCATATATTGCGCTTCCAGGAGCAGAAAGGACGACTAAGATTTGATTGCTGGTTCCTGGTCAAAGATACAGCAGGGGACTCAGAATTTCCCACTGGTGGTGAGACTTCTGAGGAAGACACAACTTTGCCCTAGAGCCACTCTGGCAATACACAGTGGCAGCCTTCTCTTTGCTGTCTATTATTAACTAATCCAACTTTAAAAAACAAAAAAGTACTGATGCTCTCTACTTTGAAATTGGGAATTGTTTTAAAGGAAAATCACTGAAATATTGTTCTTTACATAAAAATATGCAACAAAATGGATTCTAGAGTTTCTCTGTAAAATATACTAAACAACTTTGTAACGTGGTAGAAACACAATTGAATTTTTTCCCATCTTTCGCCAGCCTTCACCTTTGGTGAGAGCAGTTCACATATGTTAGCAGTTTATCTTATCCCCCATCACGCAGTAAGTAAACTACATCACTTTTGTGCTGAGTGTAAATAACTTTCTAAAACACACTTAAGTTTCAAAAGCCGAAAAATGTGACTTTACAAAAGCTTTCTGTGCAGTTTAAAGATAATAATCGGCTTTCAGCACTTAAATAAAAAGAAAGATTTCCAGCATTTAGATACTTGGCATAACTGTTTTAACCCATCACCAAAATAAACACACAATTTTTGAAGAAACCGTGTTGTTTATTGGAAGGAGTATGAATATTTTGAGTTAAAAGTTCTAAATTAAAGGCTTCTCCCCAACATTTATTTTTAGGTTTAACAGGTTGTATCTCTCTAAGCTTCAGCTGCTTCCCATTTAAAATTAGTCTTTAAAAATGCATCCACACATCTAGGGTTTAATAAAATGGTATTTACAAACTGTGAAATCACCTTATAGATCACACCTATATTTTAGTTTTCTATTTAGAAAATATTATCTACTGACAGTGAATTTCTAATTCAGTTATGAAAAGTTATTAAATAGAATTGTCAACTAGTTTATAAATTACTCGAAAAGATGTGTGCATTTTTGGCACCCTAAAATCCACACTCCTACCCTTTTGTCCTCCGTTCTCTCCCACTTCCTTCCCTCTCTTTCTATCTCTTCTTCCTCCTCCCTCCCTCCTGTCCTGTTTCCTTCTCCCCTCCCTCCCTGCTTTCCTTCCCTCCTTGCATCCTTCCATTCTTCTTTTCTTCTTTCTCTCTTGCAGCACTTTCCTTACTTGTTAGCACTACAAGATGTTCCAGACTCATCTTTTATTTCCCCTGCCAACAGCCCTAGAATTATCTATTTTTCCAAGCGTCTCTGGTTCCTTTAATTGGATTATGGCATTTAGAAAGAAATATCTGGGTATGAGTATTTGTCCTTGCCATTGGGGTGTCACTGCTTCTTGACCTTCTTAGTGGACTGAGCTAGAAACCATACATATCTATGATGGCCCATGTATGCACATATATTTAAATGTATATCTATCTCTGTATGTATTAAAAATAAACACAAGTTCATATTAATAGCTCTGATTAACCCAGAACATCAGTGTCCGTCTAGCATTCTCTGCTTGTTTATTTTATTGTAACATTGTAAAAGAGAAGTATGGCTTTCATCTGCAATCTTTTTATTATTAGTTCAACCATGGTAAACATATAACGTAGAATCACACTTACTAATGGTAGCCCTGGGACAAACAAATTTGCCAACTAGAGCACAGTTTTTGTTCACAGTTCTTTATGTTTTTAGCCTTCCAATATCTGAGAAAACATTCTTTTCCAGAGTTGTTTAGCTTAGCTCCTTTCTTCCCCACCCACTTCTCTGAGATTACATCATATAATTGAGATAGAATTAGATTCATTTCAATGTCTGCATTCCATCCTGGCTTCCCTACATCCCGATTGTTTTTCAATTTGAATGCAGTAAAAGTCATTCTTTGTAGTGTACAGTTCCATGGCTTTTGAGAAGAGTCATGTATCTACAAATGCAGTACCAAAACAGAGAGTCCCATCAACCTAAAAACTCCTTTGTGAGGCCCCTTTGCAGAAACTATTGCAAGAGTTGGGGGAGGGGCAATATGGTCTATTCACCATCTCAACTCTCTGTGTGTCAAATCCTTTGGACTGCCACTCTGACCTTCCAGGTCTTTATGATAATTGCAGCTTCCTGTCTTCTGGTGATTAAGTGCCAACTCCTGGCCTCATGGCCAGACCATCATCCTCATGGATATCAAGGAGCCCAGCTCTGTGAATACCTCTCCTGCTATTAAATCACGTCCACAGTGGAGAATCACTAACAAACATCTTAGTGATGCTGGTGCCCCTCTCACCAGTATATTCCTGATGACCGCCATCGAATAGTGTTTCCTCTGGCCCTCTGGTGGAATATAATCCACTGGTGGATATTCTGGCTTCAAATAATATATTCACTCCAATAATCTCACTTCCTTCATCCCCTTTAGTCCCTTCTCTGCTAATTGTCAGAGCAATTTAGCCTTATCCATCTGAGCCAGCCTTAGCCATCATTTCCTAAGATTCATGCTAGCCATGAGTTCGCCTCTTCCCTTGGGGTCCTTCCTAGAGCGTTATATCTCATATTCGAAAAAAGTGCCCCCAAGTCAATGAATTCTTGCTTATTCAGTCTTAAAGGTTTTGGCCACCTTGATCAAGCATCTGCAACACCTGGCTCCTGCCTGTAGACACTGGTTCTTCCAACTCCTCTGTCCTCTCGCATAAAGCCCAGCACACCCCCAATCAAATTATCCTGAGATTTATCCCTAGATAAGGGCCTTACAGCCAAAAGAAGAGAAACTGTTGAGTGGTGGTGGTGGGGCGGGGGGGGGGGCGGGGGGGGAGTGGTACATGTTAACTGGGGAGGAGAAACCTCCGCAGCATTTTCCAGTACAGAAGAAGTACCACGACAAGGTCCGAGAGTCCAAGTGGTTTACAAAGCCGGTATTCTCAGGAGTAGTCATCTACAGATCAGCACTCACATTTCAGGGGCCCAGCTTTTTTTCCTACTGGGACTCCAACCTTAACATAACGGACCTGCAGTGGCTGAGCATTTAAACATCTCTAAAGATGGGTGAGTCTAACTTGTAGGGGTCACAAAGTCCTAGAACTATGTCTTTTTGCCTCTGATTGGCCTGACATGGGGCCCGAGCATATCTCTGAAATAATCCTTGGTACGAGAGGAACAAGAGACTTCCATTGAACAGCTCAGGGTCCTGTTCACTGAAGTCAGGGCAGGAGTTAGCATCACCTGAAGCAAAGGAACAGCGTGGGGGATGATTTATTATTTATAACTACAAGCCGGAGGGTGTGCTAGGCAGCAAACCTGCAAATGCCTGGGAAAAAACTTAACATAGGTTGGTTCCTATTTCTTAAATATTTTTATGTTCTGAGTTACTTGGAACCAAAACAAAATTTGTTTAAACAATAAAGACCCCAAATAAAACACAAATTTTGGACAGTGTCGAGCCATATAATCCATAACCAATCTATAAATAAAATTTTCGGTTGAGTTTATTATGAGCCAGGTCTGAGGTCAATAGCCCCCAGGGTGGGGTGGGGGGGTTCCTTCCCCAAGGAAGGAAGCACATCTGAAGATGTAGGGTGTCCAGAGTGGTTATATACATCTTGGAGCATGGAGCATACATCACACATGACAGGAACATCTTTTATGCTGCTGTCTCTAGATGCTTAGCTGGTACAGCAGTCAATGGTCACAAAGTGAGCACAGCAGGTCAATAATTAATCCTTAGTTTTCAGGAAAAGATGCTTCTCCTTTAAGAGATGCCTGTATTGGTGGAAGATACATCCCTATCTTTAAGGACATCATTCCTGTCTTTGGGACACCGTAAATGTTTACAGCAGATGCACCATTCATGCTCAACAGACCACGTCAGGCTCTTTTGGAAAAATAACGTCAAGCTGAATTAGTTTTAAACCAAATGGCTTCCTCATATACTCCAATACATCCTATTGCTTTTTTATTTATTCATCAACAGCAAACCTCACACCTTAGATCTAACAATGTTCTTTCAATCAGATCCAAAAATGTTCTGTCAATTGCAGGCCTTCCGCTTGTCTTCTAATCCTAGAACACAGGAAACGGGAGAATGGAGGCGAGAACTCCTGGTTTTACAGTCTCACATCAGTTGGTTTATCCTTTCCTCCGTGTAAACCCACGGCTTCGGGCCTCCTGTGTGGCAGGGGCGTTGAGTCCAATCTGTAGATCTAGACTCAGAATCTCAGCGCTCTCCCGGGCCGAGCTCTGGCCTGTCCAGTGGATGTGCGTGAGGGAAATAAAAGACCCTAGGAAGGCAGTGAAGCGGTGGCAGCGGTAGTTAAGGATAAATTCTGCGGAGGCCAAGTGGCAGAGTCGCTACACCCTGCTAATAATTATCACCACTATGAAGCATGGGAGCAACTGTTCCCCTTCCCACCCACTGTCCTAGGAGTGGAGGGTAAATGCCCCTCTGTGTGACTGTCACCAGCTTTGGAGTGATCCAAACAGCCGCCCCGGGCACCGCCTCAAGACTCCGACCAGCTTCCCGGCCCATCCTGGGCGGCCGCCACCAACCTGCCCGCAGCGGCCAGGGAGAGATGCCGGGGTCCCCACGCCGCCCAGGCCGGGGACAGAAGGACCAGAGGGGCCGATCCCGGCGCAAGGCGGGCGGATGGGGGGTCCCTGCCCCTGCCCCTTCCCCTTCCCCTTCCCCGGCGGGCAGGCGGGCAGGCGGGCGCGGGAGGCGGCGGGAGGGCGGCGGCGGGGAGCGAGCGCAGAGTCCCCGCCCGCCCCGCGCTCGCCCCGCCCGCCCCGCCGGCGCCGCCGCCTCCCGGAGCAGCCGCGGCGTCCGCGCTCCGGCCGCGGGCCCGGCGAGGGGAAGGGCCGCCCGGGGAGCCGCGGAGGCCGAGGCCCCGGGGCGGGAGGAGTCGCGGCAGCTGCAGCCCGTGGTGCGGACCCCGGCGGCCGGTCCGGTCCTCGCCCGGGACCCCGCCCCGGGCGGCGTGGGGTGCGGAGCCCAGAGGTGGCACCCACGATGGGGACAAGTTTCTCGCGGCTTGAAATGAAGGGGTCCTGAAACAAACACTCGTTTGATTTAATCAGCTTAACAAGTTTCTTTAGACCAAGAGGAAATACTTCCCTAGAGTATTTTCGGTTGAAAACATTATTCTGAAAGTTATCGTCTGCTGTGGTTATTTGCGTATGTATATTTGTTAACTTCCTAGCCAATAGAAACCCTTAAATTAAAATATTCGGACAGACACATTACAGGATGGCTGTGGCGCTTGAGCATCATGTTATCAGTTTAGTTAGCATCTGTCTTCCAGGACTGGTACCAAAGCCAGTCCCTTGGCGATGCGTGTTGCTTGTTACAGTCGTGGCTGAGTCCCACCAGGTTCGCAGCCCTTATATGGCTAATTTTAGCAACGTGTAGCGTAGCACGAGGTTGTGGGGCTGCTACCAATACTGCTGCCTTATTTAAGTGAAGCCAGTTTCCAAAGGGCCGGGGCCACGGGGAGTGGGTACTGCGGTTCTCTCTCTGTCGTGCGAGCCTTAAAATTTTCTCCAGCGCTCATTTCAGCTTGTTGAAGTTTAACTTCAGGTAAGTGTGCCCATTTGTTTGGCCTATCCAATAATAACGATTCAACTGTAAACTTTTAAAAGAGGTGAAGCAACTATGTTGCTCTTGTTTATTTACTGAGACAATTTAGGAGTTGACCTAGTGACTGCTTTTGTTCTCTTAGTTGAAATTATTTTAATTAAATCAAGTAAAACAAGACAAGCAAAAAAACCCATTCTTTTTTATCATTCTGAGTTATTTGTAAGTCTCTTGAAACATTCCAGTATTGAGAAGAGGGGCTACCCCCTTTTAATTGTTTAAAATCTCCATCAAAAACTTGCAGTTGTCTCTTTAATGGGTTTATTAAACAAACTACTTGTCTTCTTTCGCTTGAGGGACTTTGTCAGAAACATTAGGGATTCCTACTTGATACAATGTATTTTATCACCTTCAGTTAGTTACTCTGGGTACCCATTTGAATGCCAAATTTAGTTAGAATTGAAGTATTATTTCTTTTATAAACAATTGTAATCTAGCAATATATGTAATCAGGAGGGATTTCGAGAAGAATACTCTTTTAAAGAATGGAAATGCGTATGTTAAAATACTAATGTGTAAATATTGAGACACAAGTGAAACTGATCTCAAACACTTATATAGTCTTTCTTTGCTCTTAGCCATATTAAAGCAGAATAGTTTGAGAGTTTCTCAAAAGTCTGTGTAGAACATGTATATTTCTCCTTTCCTGGACTTCAAAAATAAAATACTCCTTTAAAAACAGGGCTGTATATACCAAGAGGCTTGCTCTGTCTCCTCCCCCTGAACACAGTGTCTGCCTTCCCTATGATAAGCTAATCGTTTTTCTTTAAATGCATTTAATGGGAAAAATAGGAGGTTTTCTCCTCTAATATGCAAAATCTTGATTCTAAACTTGTCTCATTATTTAAAATTTTTCTTTAGCATCTTTAAAATAAGGGAATTTCAAAACAGTAAAATATCTTAGAAGAACACATGCATTTTTGTGAAGAGATTTATTACTCAGTTTTGTTGATTTACAATATGGCATTTTCTTTCAACTAATTTTTGGGGAAAGATAGTGTTTCTGAAAATTATAGCAAACATCTGAGTAATTTTGATAAAATTTAAAGTTAGTTTTAGTGATAGTAGCGATAGCATTTTAACTTTTTTTTCCTGAACCATATATCATGCAGATGAAGTAAATGAACTGGAATTGAAATATGTCATGGTTAGTGTGGGTTTGGGGAAATTGTAGCTTTAGTATTTCTTTTTCCAGTTCAGGGAGTGTTTGACTATATAACTTTCTTGCAGTCAAGCTGTGCGTTGCTGCTCTTTGGTGCAGAGGCCAATTTACTTACGCCACTCCACAAGCAAACTTCAGCTCTTTTTCAAGGTAAACTGCCGTATTTATTGTAATATTTATGTGTGGTCAATCATTAGACATGAGTAAAACTGTGCTTACATATTAATTAAGTTCCCAGCTGTTTTTTATGTTTCACTGACAAAGTTTCTGAGTGACGTTTCCCTAGCTCCGTGTTTTCCAGAGGCTTCCTGGTTTATGCTGCAAGATTTTGCATAGTTCAGTGATCTTTTTTACTTTAGTACTGCATGTGTCAGCTTGTAGCCAAACTAACTGTGTGTTTGTGTGTGTGTGTGTGTGTGTATGTAGATATATGGGTACTTTATTATGTATGATCTGAAATATATAATTTATAGGATAAATAATGTAATTATACTTACCGTAATGTGGAGATGTAATATCTGTTTCAGTTATCTATTGCTGAATAACAATCCTGGAATTTAGTAGCTTAAATTAAAAGTTTAAATTATAAGCTTAGTAGCTTTTAATGTCTCTCGTCGTTGTGCGACTTGACTGAGCTCAGCTGGGCAGTTCTCCTGCTGGCCTCACTTGTGGTCTCATGTAGTTATAATCAGATGGCGGCTGGGGTGGAAGCATCTGAGGGGTTTATGGTAGTGCTTCCCTCTCTCTTCAAGTAGCCCCGGGGCCTCTTCTCTCATGGTGTCTCCCTGTCATGGTGTCTCCAGCAGGGTAGCCACATTTCTTATATGGAAACCCCAGGGTAAGCAACAAGCACAGCAGTAGAAACTGGCAGGCGTTCTTAAGCCTTAGACCTGGAACTGGTACAATGTGACTTTCTCCACCTCCACTAGACTAAGCAGCTACAGGGCCAGCCCATCTCCAGAGAAGGGGAAAGCACTGCCTTGTGATGGGGAATGGCAAAGAATTTGTGGCTGTCTTTAATCCACCACAATGTCCTTCACTAATAATTTTGCAGATGAATATCACAAGATTTTAGAGCCAAAAGGCTCTTAGCAATTGTTTAGTCCAACATCATCAGTTTACGTGAAGGGGTACTGGAGCAAAATATCACAATAGAAGACAGAGTCAGAGTTATTACCCTCTCAACTTTTTTTTATTTCTCGTAAGGCATGGAAAACTGCCTGGGATATAGTAGGCAATAAATACATACTGTTGACATGGGAATTTATTAATAAATGAAACCTAAGATTCTAGTAATATTCTACTTTAAAGGTACTCACTTTTCTAACTTGTTAGAAATATGCCTGAATTTTCCAAAAGGCATTAAGACTTGAAAGATATTTTAAATGGTGGCATAACAAGATATTTCAGGACGTTTTCACATAATTATTGTGCCTTCTCCAAACGCACACACATCAACACAGAAGTGGAATGTCATAAGACAGTGAATCTAAGGTAAATCTTCTATTCCTGAGGACTGTGTGGCCCCCTCATGGTCTAATGCGCAGGTCATTATGCCTCTTCACACTCCTCTCACCCCAAGAATGTCCTTATTTTAGACTGTAAATGTGTACTTCTCAAATAATCAATTAGGATGGGAACCTGTTTTTATTGCCAGAAAGTTACCCTGCTCATGAAAACACCATTGATGGTATTGTTTTGTGCCTGAACTTAAAAATACAATAGTAACAAAATTCACTGTATATACAACATAAAAAAAAGTTCTGTTGGTTTAAGTGAGGTACGTACCGAAATGTGTCCAAACTTTCTGACCTTTCATTGTGTCTATCCCTCTCGTCTGACCCCCCCCCCACCTTTTCTAACCAATGTTTTCATTTTATAGTCTCTACATCAATTACCCTAATTTAAAAACACCAGTGAAATTCTACTCCTTCTCTTTATTTTTTCTCCTTAGTTCCCTTCTTTGACTCCTAGGTGTTTTAATTCTGATGGCAATTGTTCTTTCCTCCCTGCTTAGACTCATCTTCCTTATTTATGAATCCGTTTGCCTGTATTTCGTTTGTCTCTGAACTAAACTATGTATTTATTGCCTTTCTTAATTTTTGGACTTGCTAATTGTCTATTTTTCTATTGGGTTTTTCTTTTTTCTATTGATTTGTTAGATATTCTTTCACAAAGAAAAACTATGTATTAATTAGAAATAATAGCATTTGTTTGCTTTTCCTAGTATTTTTCTTCATTCTTGTAACTAAGAGAAGAAATTAATTTTCTTATGAATTCAGGTCTCTGTTGTCAATGTTTCTTTTGTGTTATATGCTGTAAGTAGAGTGGTGTGTTTCCTAGTTAGGAAATGAAGCTCTAATGGCTGTGCTTCCAGAGTACTACATGAAGCTTCTTATAAACTGGATTTAAGGAAATCCCAATCATATAGAATAAGGCTTATGCAACCTCTTTTAGAAATACCAAGTCTCAGCATCTGGTATTCCTTTTCCGTTTTTTTGTTCCTGTATTGTAAGAGCCCTGTTGATGGCTGTTTAAAGGTTATGTGACTTTTCACCAGCCAGTCACGACGCTGGTTCTGATTCCTCTGTAAAAGTGGGAATGAAAATAGCCATACCTCCTACTTCACTTAGCTGTTATAAGAATGTAATGAGCCTCTGGCTGTAAGAATACTTTACAAATTATAGGTCATTTTTCATCTCGGTTTTGGTTTGTTTATAAGGTGTGAAAACTAGATTTAATCATTTCTGATGTCTCCAGCAGTTTGAACTATGTGAGAGTCTTTAAAACATCACTAAGGGAGAGCAGCACCCATTGATTGGAACGTAGTAATTGTGTGGTAAAATCAGGTGAGCAGAACACCTCTTCTGAGGGTTGGAATCCCCATCATCTGTCCACATGGTAAGTTTGGCCTAAACGTCGGACATTTTGTGACAAGTTACTTTGGCCTCCTGGACTTCAGCCTCTTCAGGTGAAGAGTATAATTCTAAGACACTCTGGTTTTCCTGAGTAAGTTATTATCCATCTATAATATAACATTTAAAATACTTGAAGGTACTTATATACTTACTTTCTACCATTTGTTATTGCAAGAAATTCAAAACTTACTTCTCGTATGAAATGAATTTACTGGCCTCTAACCCTTAACCAAATATGTCATCATTGTGCTTGTACCTTTGGAGAACTCAACTATTTTCCTCTTGTCTTACACATTTGTATACTGAAAATTTTTTTCTGCCCCCCCTCTTTATTTCTTATTTACCCTTGTCAGATGCGTAACTGGATAGCTTTGAAAGAGCTTGAGATTTAGAGTGAGATAACCCTGCCTTTAAGTCCCAGCTTTGGCAGTTTTTATCTGTGGTCCTGAGCAAGTTCTTTAGTCCTTGTAGGCATCATTTTCCTTTCTGTAAAATGAGGACATGGACCTCATAGGTTAGATACTTTATCTGTGAGAATTCAAAGGCATATAAAATGCCTAGCACAGTAAATCCTCAATATATTTATTACTTATCATGGTAATTAGATCTTGAGTAAGGATGGTGTAATTAAAAAACACTTTGGTGAAATTCCAGAATGAGTAAAATGAGTTTCCTTAAAAATGCCAGAAGTGTAAACTCAGCAAGTGTGATCATTTTTGTAGTTCATTTATTCAAAAAACATTTGAGTGCTTGCTATGAGCCAAGCACACTTCCAGCAGCTGGCTGTGGAATGACAGACAACAGGGCAAGTCACTGCCCTCATGCAGCCTGCCTTCCAGGGAGGAAAGACAGAAAATCAACTCACAAATAAATATGTATGGTGATTTCAGATGTGATAGGAACTGTGAAGACAAAACAGATTATGAGACAAAGAGTGGCAGGGTGTACAAGAGGCGGAGGAAGTCCTGCCGTGGTGCAGGAACTAAGAAAACACTGCTGGAACATTCCCGCTGTGATGGCATGTATGATTATTATTAAGGGGAGGAAGACCAAGCAATGTAGCCAAAAGGACAAGGTCGGGAGCACTTCACAATTGAGGTCATAGCTCAGGTATACTCAGGTGAAACAGGAGGACCAGAGCATCAGAGATAATTGTATACCTCACTAATTTTTAGGGAGAGTCTTATTCCTAAGTTAACTCCTGAAACAGTTTCATTTGAAATTCTAGATCTCAAACTACCCTCCATTTAATGTTTCACTTAATGTCTTCAAATTAGGTGGTAGGCTTCTTGTGGATCGCATCATGCAGTGTGTTTCTTTTGGTCTGTCCCTGACCCTGGCATGGTGTAATGCAAACAGAAAGTGCTCATTTTAATGCCCTCTTTAATTAATCATTTAATGTGGTACTAGAGTATCTTTTCCTTTGTGATACATAGTAGACCAGCTACTGGGGCCCCCAATCATTTTGTTTTAAGGAAGGCCTCTAAGTGGACAGCTCACTTTACTGCCACACGCCACCTCCCCACCCCCAATGACTTTGGAAAACTCGTCAAAGCTCAATGGTCAAGGCTCAAAATACACCTTAATTTATGCATGTAGAATCCAGAAATTGTCTTTCTTCTACTAGAAAAGCCTAGATGCAAAGTGAAAAGATAATGGGTTTCAGACTTGAGCAGACCAGCGCTGAACTTTCAGATACACTCCAGAGCAGAACTTTGCCAGCTTCTTAACCTTCTGAACCACGGTCATCTCATATATGAAATGGAGATGATAGCACCTTCCTCATAATGCTTGAAGAGGCTGAACAAGAGCGTGTCCTCAAATGATGGTTCTATTATCTATCCTACAAAATGTGCTTCATCTCAGGAAGTGTTTTGGGTGTTCGCAAATTCCCATCTTACTGTGTGCGCCAACTGCAGGTGCACTCTCCATCAATTCATTGTGTGCCTAAAAATTCAGCCTATTTTGAAAAGGGTGCATACAGCATAAGAAGTGATTGTATGTGTGTATATGTATTTGTAGCTATAAAAATACAGAGTTATAGAAAGTTATTTTACAGACATTAATTACTTTTCTTATTGTCTCTAAATGGTTCTCCAAATGTAATAGAAGAGATCTTTTACAGTTGTCCTAAGTATTTTTTTGTTTGTTTTTAAAGATTTAGCAGTATTCACAGTCAAGGACTGTCACAGTCTCGTTATTTTCTGGCCCCTGGAGGAGAGCTGTGCTAATTGAGTACATTTAATGGGGAAAATTATTTCTTCTTTGTTTATGTTCTGCTTCAGCTCCTGTTCCTCTACTTATTAGTGCTTGTTACAATTTATTAACCATGAATTATACATCTCAGTAAATGAAACGTTCCTTCTCTGCTGCCTGCCCCCCACACTGAATTTGCCAGGTAGAAAATTTGCATAAAGTTAAGAACCAGTCAGTTAGCTTCTTGAGAATAATGTCGTTACTGACCAATTTCTTGTAGTGCTTGACCTCAGAACAATTCACCAGCTCCTGTGGACCCAGTGCTGATTTTCCTTTTCCAGCCAGGAGCGGTCGTATCAGCCAGGCGCAGCACCGTGTACCTGTCTTTACAAAGCTGTTTACAGTCACGTCTGCTTATTAGATTTCCCTGGTTGAGAGCTGCATGTTTTCTTTGCCCTCCCATTCTTTGTATCCAGCAAACCACGCACACACACATACACACACACTTCCCTATTACAAATATGGTGCATTTTATGATGTTTTCTGATGTTTTATTTCATTATTTTTTCCACCTCCATCCTCAAACCATTACATTGGAGCTTTAAATAAACTGGATTTTATGCCATACATGGCTGTTGACAAGTTTTCGTTTTGTCACTAGAGATTTTTCTCTTAATACATTGTGTAACAGATTAGCACTGTTATGAATACATGTGTTTTTGAAATTTGCATTGATTTATTCTATGTGTGGAATCATCAAATCATATATTTCTCTTCTAAAGGGATACTCTCAAATTCCTTGGTATAGTTTTGGTTTTTTTAATGAAGAGGCAGTTTTTTAAGGCTTACCCAATTTACTTGACCTCTGTGTGCCTCGATTTTCCCATCTATTAAAGATTGTCTTAAGGGGTTGAAGGAGATAATCGGTGCATAGTTTCTTGGCACAAAGCTTCCTGGCTGGTAACTGGCTGTGGCAGTTACCTCATGAAGAGATGGGGTGGTTGGCACATCTCCTTGAGCCTTAATGAGTGTGGTAATGGCTTTTGCTAATAGAAATGATTCTGGACCAATGTCCCACCTCAGGCACTTTTCACCTCCTGCCTCTTGATATGTTACAGCTAGGAGCTCTGAATTGGCATGTAAGTTTTCTGACTAGCCTTGAGGCTGCCATACTGGAGAGGCCATGTGTAGGCTCTCTGGTCCCCAGTTTTAGATGAGCCTAAGATTCCAGCCACTTCCATCAAGACATCATACTTGTGAACAAATCAATCTTGAGTGTTCCAGATTAGCCCATCTACCAGCAGAATACCACAGAATCATCTATTGATGCTCCATACAACAAAAGAATTTCCTGGTCAGGATCTACCTGAATTCTTCACCCACAAAACCTTGAGATTTGAGACAATGGTTGTTGCTATATAAGCCACTAAGTTTTGGGCAGCAATAGATAACTAGAACACTGGTATATCGAAATAAAAAGGCTTTCATATCCTGTGACATTACTAAAATTACTTATTAATTTCTAATATTTTTCTATATATATACTCCTTATGTATACATTCAGAATATTCTGAATATACATATGATTTTCTAAATATACATTCACCTGTGAAAAATGACTTTTATTCCTAGTTTTCCAATGTTAATTAACTCATTACTATGCCTTCTTGCAGTGCCTAGGGCTTTGGGACAGTGTGGGATAAGCATGGTGATAGCAGCAGATTAATGGCCTTTTTGGCTTCAAGAGGGAAACCTGTTAAGAGTATTGTGTTCAGTACGATGTTTGCTTTAGGTTTTTTGTAGATGTACTTTATCAGATTAAGGAAGCTCCAGTCTATTTCTGGTTTCCTAAGAGGAATTATCATTATTATTATATTATAATAATTATTATCTGAAAAAAGAATAGCTCTTGAAAACTGTTTTTAAAAAATTATTTGCAAATTGTTTTTCTCGTTTTTCTAATGTGAAAGCTCTTGAGGTTATATGTGTTAGGATGATTATTGCTGTAGCTTTAGCCACTAGAACAGTACCTTTTTTTTTTTTTTAATTAATTTATTTATTTTTTCCTTTTTCTCCCCAAAGCCCCCCAGTACATAGTTGTATATTCTTTGTTGTGGGTCCTTCTAGTTGTGGCATGTGGGACGCTGCCTCAGCGTGGTTTGATGAGCAGTGTCATGTCCGCGCCCAGGATTCGAACCAACGAAACACTGGGCCGCCTGCAGCAGAGCGCATGAACCTATCCACACAGCCACGGGGCCAGCCCCCTAGAACAGTACCTTTTGAATAAATGTTATTGAATACAGCAATAAATAACTGAAAAATTTGTTGAATGTGTGACAGTTAAACTTTCATACTTTCTACTGGTATATCTATGGAGCTACTAATCAATTAAATTTGAAGTTGCGAAAAATTGATGGAAGGAAAGCTACTGTAAACATCAGGATGGGTGAAGTCTTTTCTATTTTAAAGGCAGTTAACAGTATCAAACATTACACCAAGTCTGAGAGTGACACAATTTCATAATTGTATTGATCAACATATATTCTTAAATTTAATATTTATATATATATACTGTGTATTTATTAAAAATATAGAGACACCACTATGTAACTGATAAGGAATGAGTTCCAAGATCTTGAAAAAGAAAATCAAGTCACAGTATAGTGACTAGAACATAATGCCATTTGTATATAAAAAGAATATATACCCAATTCTAGATTCTTCCACCTATTTTATAGTGTAGGAAACTAAGTTTTGGAGGGATTATGTAATTTGTCAAAGGTCACATATCTGTCCGTCTGTCTATCTGAAGGTATTCATAATAAGTTAGTGAGACGGGGCCTTCCTGGAGAAGGGACTGGAGAAGTGGAAGGTTAAGGACAGGAATGAAAGAGACTTCTTATTTTATTACTTTTCATACTTTTTAATTTGTGTCATACACATACAATGTCTATTCTACTAAACACATAAGTAATTTTTAAAAACTGCTGCTGTATTTAAATAGGTTTATTATGATGTGGCATAGTTTTCTACAATTGTACTTACTTTTTAAAATTTTCACTTCCAATATTGTCGAGTTATCCTGTTTGTATTTTTTTTGAGACTCTCCAAGGGTTTAAGCAAGAAAATTTTTAGAGTGCTACTTGTATACTAATAATCTTGTTACAAAGTCCATGTGCATATGAATAATACAAATGTATTTTTAGAATAAGTGAGGTTGCCTTCGTTCCTGGAATTGAATGAAACATGAGCCTTGACACTAGTATGTTTGACAATACATCTCAGTGAAAGTTTGCCTTCTCAATTTGAGATTTTTGAAGGTTGTAATTATAATTTTACGAGGTCCTAAAGGCCTTTTTCCCCTAAATTTCTTAGACCAAGTGAGTAAGATAATTTCCAGAAATGTCACAAAAATGCTGTCCCTATAGTTCACGTTTTAAAATTACGTTATGATTGAATGTCATTAGCTACAAGCAATGAAAATAACGATAAAGACATGATCCTTAGTGTGATGTGTGCAGTATAGTTTTTAAAGAATACCTCATGCTGTGTTTTAATGGGAGTGAATCTTAACTTGTTTGCTATGCATGAATATGCTTTCCCAACAAAAATGTTCCTTTGCTTATAAAAATGTTTTTCTCAAGAGTAGTAAATTTGGAAATCTATTTATGTCCTTCTGCCTACGCATATGGCTACCTTGTTCAAAAGAGATAAATTCCTGCTGTACTCCAAAATTGTAAACGTATTTTGAAAAGTTCTGGAATGCATTGATAAGGAGAAGTACTTGTAAATAAATTATATAGTCAATTATGTAAGGGTTAATGTTACTTTGAATGTAACTGGTGTTAAAGAAAAAAATATTCTGACACTAGTTAAAACAAAAAGGAAGACTTTATTCAGGACTATTGTGATAGGTAATCAAGACTATGGAAATTGAGGAGAGAGATGGGGCTTAACTCTGAACACAGTAAACACTGTGATTTATAGCCAAGGAGCAGAGGCAGTGGTGGGGAGCGCGGTCAGTGGTCAGTGGATAGAAAATTGCTAACAGGAGACTTCAAGAGTAGGGGGATTCTTACTGAACCAACATAATAGAATTCTTGTTGAAGGCAGGCTAGGGTGATCTGATATTGAGAGAAGGGGATAAGGAATTTGATCAGATATCAAGGATGGGGGGGTATTCTCACTAAAGTGACTTAGTAAGATTCTTGCCACAGCTGGGCTATGCAGGCTCAGCAAGGACAGAAGCCAAATGATGAGGCCCAGACAAAAAGAGGGTTCAGAGGAGGCTGTCTAAAGTTTGGTGATGGGGAGAGTCTTTGTCACCAGCCAGAATATGGCAGATGCAACTGCAATCAATAGAATGTGAGGCATCCCCAGGCTCTATTAGCTTCTAGGGCCATCTGGCCTGGCAGACATTTTGAGCATTAACATTGACTCCCTGCTGCTTTCTTGAGTGGGCTGAGCTTCTTTCAGTATGCCACGTGCTGACCATAAGGGGACACCTGACCTTCAGGAAAATAGGGCAAAGGTCTGCAAGAAGAAACCACTAGATGTGCCAGCTAAGAGTAAGCAGCAGCTGAGGTTGGGAGCGAGGTTGGTCGGTCCCTGTACAGGTGCTGCACCATCGGGCTTGCGGACATTGCAGTTAGCTTGCTGAAGAAAGCAAATACATGAAAGGTCTGTAAGTTAAATCATGTTGGTGTGCCATTTCTCTTGATATTATCTACTTTTCACCACCTCTACTCTTGTCTTTGTTTTGAGTTTGCAGTATAATTACTCAGAATAAAAGAGATATGACCTCTTGATGACCTTTCTGAAAATTACTTGCTTATAGGTTAGTTTTGCCACCTTTGCAGATATTCCTGGGTGAGAACTTTCCATTTATCAATAATAGTTCTGAAAATGTCCTTAACACAGTTATAACCGTAGCTCTACTAAGGTCACAGCATGGGGACACCGTGACATTAAGGAGTAGAGGATTGTCATCAACATCTTCTTAATTCTGGCCTAACGACAGGATGATTATCTTGGAAGTCCTTGAATGCTTGAGGAATGGCCAAGACGTAGGTTCTAGACACTTGGACCAGGTTGTATCTGTGCAGTGGGGAGGTGAGGGGAAAATTAGGAGAACGATGCAAGAAAACTCTGGACTACCGAAATTTATCCAAGAAACATTATATGGCAACTGAATTTTTCTGTTCACCTCTTAAGTCCTAAGAAATGAAGCCCTCCTTGTTTTGTGTTCCCTCATCACAAATGTCTGTCTCTCTTCTTCCTCCTTGTCTTCCAAGAGCTCCCTTCTCTGTCTTTCCCTGAGTGATTCCCGAAGTTCTCAGTGATGACGGTCCTGAGCTGTGCTGGAGAACATGGAGAAGTGGGTGGTGCAGCCAGGCCTGGGAGGGGTCTTGCGTCAGACCACATCTGGGTAAGATCCACAGCTGCCTCAGCACCACAGCCAGCGTTGTCTAAGGACGGAAAGACCATATTGCAGTGAGAACTGTTACCAAATTGTAATTGCTACTCTGCAATCTTGAGAACTGAGAAATTGTAAAATTTGAAAATAAAAGAGATACTCTTCTTTTTCTACTGAACATGTCATCCACTTAACTCAGCTGAGCACGGAGGGAGAAAGCACTGTCAAAACAGTACGTTCGACTTTATTTTGTAAGAGTGTTGTGTGTGTTACATCTTACTTCATTTCTTTTCTCTTGAATTATGAAAATGTTAGTGGCGCTTAGTTAGTATCTGCCCTGATATTGGGTCCCCTACAGTGAACCCAGCATGTGTGGGGTTAAGACCAAAAGCACGCCTTCCCGGGTCCCTGCTTCTTTTTTTTTTTTTTTGAGGAAGATTAGCCCTGAGCTAACATCTGCTGCCAATCCTCCTCTTTTTCGCTGAGGAAGCCTGGCCCTGAGCCAACATCCGTGCCCATCTTCCTCTGCTTTATATGTGGGATGCCTACCACAGCATGGCGTGCCAAGCGATGCCATGTCGACACCCGGGATTCTAACCAGCGAACCCCAGGCCACTGAGAAGCGGAACGTGCGAACTTAACCACTGCACCATGGGGCCGGGCCCTCCCTGCTTCTTTAGTTACACTCATATGTAAATATTTCTTTCTTTGACCTCTGACTCCCTGAGCTTTACAACCAAATAGAAGTTGCAAATTGTTAAAGTCCAGGTGGCCTGCCACTGAGATCACACTAAAGTTTTAGCTAATTGTGTGTCCTTGAAGTTTCTTTACAGAGAAACTAATGTCCAGAGAATATGAAGCTTCCCAGAGGAATCCACTGGCCACCAGAGACAAACAGCCGAGGATGCCCATCTGTAAATTCTTTATCTTGCCCTGCAAATAGCCTCAAGGCCAAATGCAAACTGGTGGGAAAACACAGGCCAAAACTATGTACACCCCCTCCCCTACCAAAAACCCCCAATAAAAATCCCTACCCATTTCTTAACAAGGAGCTAGCAATTCTTGAGGCACCAGCCCCTGCTTTGCTCCCTCTGCCTGGCAAAGTAAAACCTTTCCTTTTCACTCAAGACTCTGCTCTTGTTATTCGGATTGGCATCAGGTTCAGAGACTGAAATTTCGGTAACAAAAGATTTGCTTATTTGTGAGAAATCTAAAGATGGGAGAATGAAAAATGTGGCCGCCCTTTGTTGAGCACTCCCCACGTTCTCTGTGCTGAGGGATCTTCCTGTGCTGCCTCGGTGAATTCTAGAGTTTCTGCTGTCTGGAACCTCTGTGTCTGGATAACTCACTTAAACGTGCCCAAGCTTACACTGTTGAAGAACAGTCTTAACCCTATTTTGATTTGAGCCTATGGCTGGTGATTTAGGAAATTGAACATTTTTTCTTTTCATTGTTGTTTGGGTGGCAATCTGTGGCTAAGGACACTGAAGGACAAGAGGTTGCTACCCCGTATCTGTAGGGTTTTTAGATTTATGATTTTTTCCCAAGCTACTCAGGACCCATAGTATTTGTAAATTGCAGAGTTGTAGAATTAGTTTAAAATTTAAATAAAATTATAATTATTTTTAATATTCAAATTTATTTCTAAACTCCATATCCTGTAAAGTGCACAGAGTTTAGAATTGTTCAAACTGGATTTGAATTCAGGTTCTTCCCCATAAGCTTTGTTGACTTCAGGCAAACTAATTCTGCTTTCTGAGTCTCATTTGTCTCATCTGTAAAATGAGGCTAACCGTGACTTACCACTTGGGGTTATTTATGAGAATTAAATGACATAGTCTTATAAAGTGCTTAGCACAATGCTTGATACTGGTAAGTTTGCAATCAGTGATAGTTTTTATATGATATTAGAATAAGAAATCCTATGGATTAATTACTGGAGAGTTCTAAGTCATAAAAATAGTTATACAATATTAGTAAGTAATAATTTACAATAATATCAAGAACATAGCATTTTAATAACTCAGGTGAGAGCACTTAAAGTTGAGGAATTTGAGTTCTAGCCCTTCTCTCTTCCTCTGCTTCTGATGAAGATGGGCAAAATGAGGAAGTGAAGGGACCACCAGAGACCATGAATCCAGCCATGAACAACTAAATTCCAGCTTCTTTTTTTATCATTTATGAATAAAGTAATAAGCAACTTTCTATGAAAATAATCCAGAACCAAAAATTGGAGTGAGTTTATTCTCAGTCAGATATGAGGACTAGCTTAGCCCAGGGCCTTCCTTCCCAGGGATGGAAGGGCACCAAAGAAGAGGGGTGTACAGAGTGGTTATTTATCCTCAAAGAACATGTTTCACGTATGATTGAAATGCCAATTTTATAATAGTCATGAGACTGCTCTGTCTGCACAACGATTGATGGACACAGCAGGTAGTAGGTCTGCTGTCTCGGTGGACACAGCAGGGAGCAAGTCTGTTGTCTTGAGCTGGGTGGTCACAGGTGATCGCAGCAATCAGTTCCTAGTCTAGAGAGAGATACTTACCCTTAAGGAAATGTCAATGTGGGGGAGGTTGCATCTTTATCTTAAGGCCATTTATTCTTGTCTTTGGGACATAGCAAATGTTTAAAGCAGGTATACAATGCATGCTCAACAGCCATGTCAGGCCCTTTGGAAAAACAAGGTTAGTCCGAATTAGGTCTACACCAAATGGCTTCCTCATATACTTCAATATATCCTATTGCTTGCCATTTGTTTGTCACAATAGACACTTGTAGATAGTATATAATGAATTCTGATACAAATAAAAACAATACCAAAGTGAGATTTAAGGAAATCAAATAAGGCAGAGAATAAAGGCAGAGCCATGGAGAATAAAGGAGGGCAGACACCATCTGTTTAACTCCTGTGTGATTCAAATGAATGGATGTTTTTGCCTCAAATATAACTGTGATATTCAAGAAACGGCAACAGGTGCCTGGGTCACTTTTTGTTTTCCTAAAAACAAGCAAACAAACAACACACAAGATCTGTTTCTCTGTCTTGATAAATTTTGGGCAAAGGACAAGTAGAAAAATGAATGAAGGAGAGATGGGAGGAAAGACGTAGGGGAAGATGAGAGTTTAGTTGACGGGAACCAGAACATTAGGGCGGGTGACTGTTCATCAATTTCAGCTCACATTCATTCCACTCACATTGCAGTGAAGGGCCGACTCAGAGAGCAGTGGTTAGAGTTCCTGATTACTGCAGGACCTCCACACCTGAGACATCTGCCAGTTCTCAGTTTAGGGAAGAAAAATTGTAGGAAGTAATTGATTTTTGTGTTAACTATTGTGTTCTGAGGAAATGAAAAACATTCAGCAACAGGAGCATAGCATGGGTGAAAGTAGAGATAGTTAATTACGAGGAAACTAAACCCTACCCTCATGTCACCATGTCTCTAAACATCACCAACCACATCTACAAAACTCGTATTTACCAGACCCTTCTTCCTTTACCCCCAAAAGGTAGCAAAACCCAAAGCCCTATCTGGCTTGAGCTTTGCAGGGATGTTGTAAACCTTCTTTTCCAGCTCCCTTTTCCTTGTCATTCCACAATGGGCAGCTTCCCTGAGCTGTAAAATAAAGACGGGCAAGTTTCAGGAATGTGAGTGTGGGTTACTCGTTAATCATAATGTTTCGGTCAGCATAATGGTTTGGTTAATCAACGAACCTGTTGTCCCCTCTGCCACAGAACAGTCAGATGATAATATCCTTTCAATCCTGAGGTGTAGATTTAATGACAAAAACCCAAAGAGATTTGGAAAAGACATGAGGAAAACAAGGGTGGTGCAACCTACAAATGAACTAACATTTTCCAATTCCCATAGCTATACTTTTCCTCTATGCTATGGTCCCAAGAGTATAAGACAAAGAGGGAAAACACCTTTGAAGATATCCTTTACATTGTTTCTTCTTTTAATAGCTTAATTTTTTTCTTGAGATATAACTGACATATAACATTATGTTAGTTTCAGGTGTACAACATAATGATTCGGTATTTCAATATATTGCGAAATGATTACCACAGTAAGTTTAGTTAACATCCATCACCACACAGTTACACGTTTTCTTTCCTGTGATGAGCACTTTTAAGATCTACTCTCAGCAACTTTCAAGTGCACAGTACAGGACTGTTAACCATAGTTGCCATGCTGTACAGTACATCCCCATGGCTTATTTATATGACGTTTCTTTAAGGAATTTTAGTAAGTCCAAAACGGACAAGTCATTTTCCAAGAAAATCCTATAGACTTAACCCAGGACTAAATGAATTGAAATACGTTCTGTTGATTGATTTGGAGAGACTAAATATTAACATTTTCATATTACTAAATATCACTCATGCAAACAATCATACAGAGAAATGTGTTTAGTTTAAGATGAACCTATATAGCACCTATATTTAAACATTTCAACTGAGACTCATTTCATCTATTTTATAAGCAAATAAAATCTAGTCCACTTAAATTCTTTCACAGAGAACTTTTACACTTTAACCCATATTTTAATTTGTTTTGGCATACATAATATCTTCATCAATATAAATTATTTAAATTTCATAATATAGTAGAATCTTTTTTTTAAAAAAAGTTTTAATCTGTCACCATTTGTGCATCCTCTAACATCTACTTCAGTATTGGTGCCAGATTTTTAACTAAGCTTATTGTTTTTGCATTTATAAAGAATTTGTCCTGTGGGATTTCTGTCATTTTAACTAAGTAATTCAGTTGTCTTATCTTCTAAAATGACAATTTTATCATTGTGTTTATATAACATAAGCTAACGGTTTTGTTATCTAATTTCTATTACCTTTATAATTTATAAACATATTTTTCTGTTTTGTCCCAGACAAAGGTCAGCCTCTTTTCTATAATGAGGTGTCTCTCTGGCCACCTTGCTGGGCAGTCACTGCCATTCCTACCATCCTCCATTCACAGTGGCCGCTGAAGGACTCCTCCCTCACCAGGGGTCAGACTGCCCACAGTCCCCCGGGAGATGACATATGTGTGTAACCAATCAGGATGTCACCTTAGGAAACACATTGTCTTAAAAGATGCTTTCATGAATTGACTTTTTCCCTCATATGCTGTTTGCAGTCACACACACACACAAATGTATATGTGTGTATTATGTTCTAAAGGCTCTAATTCAGTTTTTAAACATGCATTCCTTGCCCCCACCACACACACACCCAGCCAGCCTCTGGAGAGATGTATTTTCTTACATATGTAGTTCTTAGGTGTGAAATAATAATTCAGATGCCATCAGTTTTGGAGAAGCCAGATTGAAAATCAAAGCAAAATTACTTTTATCTACATATAACTTATCTAGATAGAACTCTAAATGTGTCACAATATGCAAACATTTAGAAAATTTGTTTTGCGTTCATATAATTATAAATGTAAATTCTGAATATTGTGAGATTGTTAACCAAGGCATGGGTTTCAACTTCTCCTATTCTTAGGAAATGGGGCATTCTAACCAAAGTGATTATTTTAGATGTGTTCCATTTTATACTTCAGTGAATCTGCTTAACCTTCTATCATTGTGGAGATTTTCGAATTACATTTGTTTGCAGACTCTCTTGTATATAAAATATTGAAATATTCAATAGGTGTTCTTTTCATAAATAGAAATTTAAAAAGTTTTTCTTGTTCAAAAGTATGAAATGAAAAAAATTGTTAAAGTAAAATAGTGTTCTTAATTACTAGTGTGAATTTAAACCAGCCCCTCCTCCAAAAGTATTAAGGATATTGACAAAAACAATTTATTTAGTAATGAGGCTTAATGTGTTGCTCATAACAGGTGAACAAAGATTTTTTTTCTGTTGTGGAATATTAATAAAAATTATTTTTCAGGGAAAACAGCATCATTTTTTTGCTTCCTAAATTGTGTTGGTCTTACGTCCTCTATTTAGAAAATATTTGATGTAAAATCTAGAAAAATAGTGCAGTGTTGACTTTTGTACAATAGTTTAAATATATGAATGCATAAAAATTGATTATAACTTATTGTGTGGTAAAACGAAATGAAAATTTTCACCTATAGGGTCAGAAGTGTTCTTCACATATTCACTATACAAATATTAAAATTTCTCTGTGAGTTATCCCGTATCCATTCGGCAGATTAATTGACAGCTTAATTTAACTGACATGATTGTATAAAGGAAGACTAGAACAGGGGGTGAATGCTACAGAAACATATTTGTTCAAAGATATTTACTTAGTGCTTGCCATTGACTAAGAACAGGGGTTATAATGGCAAACAGAACAAATACACTGTAAGCTTTCCTGGATCTTACTGTTTAGTGGGAAAATCAAATAATTATGCAAAGAAATGTCCATTTACAGACGATGTTGCCTACTTGAAAGACATGTGAAGAATAACGTGAGAAGCTGTAAGGCAGCAGGCTTGGTTTAGAATGGGGGTTGTTTTTACATAGAGATGCGGGAAGATTGAAAAACTCTATCACCACAACTACTTTCACAGCAATCTTCCTGGATTAACTCTGATGATACATATTTTCTACTATTTTATATTTTTCCTATTATAAAATAAGCATTTGTTCTCAAATTCAGAGTCAGAAATAAGGAATCATATATATATATACATATACATATATGTACACCTTATAAAACATGGTCAACAGTCTTGTAGAACAACCAGCCTTCACTCTCAGGTTAAAATTTTTCTAGTGAGGTGATATTTCAGGCAATTCTCTTTGGTACTCAGTGTAAATCTTGGCCTAATTTGTGCAGTCATTAATCTAAACTCACATAAAAGTAGCTTCTTATTAACATTCTATTTTGACAGCTGGGACCTTGTGTTACCAGAGGAGGAATCAGAGCAAAAGGATGGCCAACTAGGGAACGGCCAGGGCAGTAGGAAGAGACTGACACCTTGTAAAGAGTGGACCAGTAATGCGGTAATATCCTTCTCAGAGTGGAGGGCTAACAGTTTTGTAGGATATTAGTGAACAAAAGCACTGGGCAAGGATAGAAACAATGACAATAACAGACAATATTTATGGATATTTATGATGTATCAAGAATTGTGCTTGATGCTTTGTATTCTATATTTTATTGGTCATCCCTATAAGGTAAATATTTCATTTTTAGCACTTTAGAGAGAAAGACACTAAGGGTTAGAGAGTTTTGGTAACATTCCAAAGGTGACTGTAGATGGTTAGTGGATGTGGTAAGCTAGAAAATACCCCTCCAAAAGGTATCCACCTCCCCATCCCTGGAATCTGAGAATGTACTTTAAATGGCAGAAGGAAGGATTTTTGCAGATATAGTTAAGTTAAGGACATTGACATGGGGAGATTATCCAGGCGTACCCGGGTACAATCACATGTATCCTTATAAGAGGAAGGCAGGGGGATATTTTACACACTGACGCACAGAGGAGACTCTGGTGTGACCATGGAGGCAGGGATTAGAGCGATGTGGCCACAAGTCAAGGAATGCTGGCAGCCCCCAGAAGCTGGAAGATGCCAGGAACAGGGTTGTCCCCTGAGCCTCCCCAGGGAGCACAGCCCTGCTGGCACCTTGATTTCAGTCCAGTGATGTGAACTTTGAACTTCTGGCCTTCAGAACTGTGAGGAAAAAGCCATTCTGTTGTTTTGAGGTTTCAAGGATGTGGCAATTTGTTACCGCAGCTGTAGGAAACTAATAGAGTTATGAAATAAACCAGATATGTCTGTCTCCAGAAATAGAGCTTTCCACCACTTGCCAGACCATAGATATAAATTACAAGGCATAAAAATTATCAATTTTTCCTTAGCACCAAAAGCTGAAAGGAAAAAATTAAGTAAAACGTGTGTGTGTATGTGTATATGAATATGTCATGTATGTATATGGTAAATTATGAAGCCTAAAAGTCTTAAAGTAATGTTTTAATTTTACAATCAATGCTCATGCACACACACACACACCTGTTCACAAACATTGTTTGTCTAATCCAAAGTTAGGGAAATGTTTCTACAATGCCATACCATTTGTTTATTATACCATATTCCTGAAGATACAGTTAACTTTTATGAGTAATTGAAAGTAGTTTGAGTGTTATCATTCCCTAAGGAGGCGTACTTTCCTCCAAATTTAAATTTGTACTTGCTGGCATTGTAAAATTTATCTTTGCTTATTTTTCTCACTTTTACTCTTTCACTGTCTTTTAAAAGATTAGTTAACCTGGTAACCATATAATTTTTTCATTCATTTTTCTGTGGCTTAAGTCTGTTTCCTCTCATTCATTTCATTATCCTTGCATTCCCACACTGGAACCATTGAGATGAATCCTGCACTGATCTTCTTCTGAAACATTATGAGTTTTGCAGTTCCAAGTTCTATCCTTGGATGAATAAAATCAACTTTGCATTCGTCTGAATTTTTAAAAGCACATTTTAACAAAAAAGGCAATCAGATATTTCGGCAGTATGTTTTAGTGAAGTTCTAAAACACATAGTAATGGCCATGATAATTTCACATGCTTTGGGGCTGGCCAAAGTTAAATTCAGTGGCACAGCAGTTAAATTCACACATTCCCTTCGGCAGCCCGGGGTTCGCCGGTTTGGATCCCGCGTGTGGAAATGGCACCAGTTGGCAAGCCATGCTATTGTAGGCATCCCACATATAAAGTAGAGGAAGATAGGAATGAGATGTTAGCTCAGGGTCAGTCTTCCTCAACAAAAAGAGGAGGATTGGCAGCAGATGTTAGCTCAGAGCTAATGCTCCTCAGAAAAAAAAAATCATCCTTCTCCCACCCTTCAGAAGCCCTCCCTGGGTCCCCTTCACATCTGGTATGAGCCAGCCCTTTGCTCACAGCACTGTTGTTGTGGTCAGTTTTTCCAGGATTCTCAGCTTTGGCTAACTGAATGAATAGAGTTTACTAAAATAAGAGGGGACAGAGCATTTCAATTAAAGGAAATAATAGATGCAGTGGCTACAGCGTGGACAGAAAGATAATTATTAGGAATGACGGGAGGGTTGCTGATGCTAGGGAGGCTGGGCTTATATTTCGAAACACCTCACGAGTTATGTGAAGGCGTCTGGATTGTAAGTACCACCAGTTTTCCTGGCATGTCCAAGTGATTCATATACTTTCCTCCCTTCCTGGTATCATTTAGATTCAAAAATAAAGCCGACCATATTCTTCCAATATTCTATACCTATTTGTACAATGTTTTTATAACTCAATGATTTTAACAGCGACACCTCAGTGGTCTCTATATGAAATGGCTCTTTTCATGTACAAAAACCAACATAAGTTGGACTTTCAACGACGATAAAGCTATATAAAAGTAAAGGCTAACAAATAAATGAGATTATCTCAAGGACAACAAAAGTAGTGATAGAATCCTGGGAGCCAGGAGAGTACTTCTTATGACAAACATCTTCCTTCCCTTTTGCCTGTGCATTTGATTGTTGCACCAAAGAGGATGTGTGATGGAGCATCTCAAGGAGAGAAAATCAATCAAAAATTGTATAAAACCATTCCACCAGCACCATCACAACAGCAGCAAATCATTTTTAAAAACTTCTAGATGTCAACTAGATTTATTATCTGAAGTAAGAGGACCTGTGGAGATCATGTGAATGGAAGAAGCATATGGCATATGATATTTTATGAGCTTAGTGTATGTGTAGTTTTGAATTTTTATCAACTGGAAGGGTTTTATGTTCAGTTTTTTTTCAAATTAACTAAATTCTCGGATTATGTGGCACTTTCAGAAATTCCTGCTTTCATTGTGAAGACTTATCCTTTAAAGAAAATCGCTCTTCAGAATCTGACCTTGCTATCCAATTTAAGGTGTATGCTCCTCTCAAGGTAAGCGACATTGTTTGTTATGGGCCCATATGCGAAATGACCAACAGAAATGTGACAGACTTGGTGGCAACTAGAAAATAAAATCCTGTCGGAAGGCCTGGTCTACTCGGAGTGTATTCTGCTCCCCCAGTAGATCCTTGTTTAATTTTGTGGGGAACACTTAGGTTGTTTGTAGTAAGTGTCATTTTTCCCACTGAAATTATGAGCGGTGAAAGGAATGTGGATGCTATCCCAAGGGTGTGCTGAATGGGAGATATAGTCACATCCTTCTCTGAAGCCACTAGTCCTGTCCGCCAACCCTCAAACACAAACATACCAACATCAAGCCTGATGGAATAGCTATAATAATTAATGAAGTCTGCAAGTCTTAAAAGTAACATCTGAATTTCACCACGTAGTTAAGTAATGGTAGATTTAACTAGATGTATTTACAGTACGTTTTAAAATTCTCTATTTAAATCTATTTAAAATAAGATTAGCCTTTGCCTAATGCTTCTTGGTGTTCTGTGGGGCCTCGCTTGCCTGTGGCCCTGGAGCTCAGTGCCACCGAGGCAGTAACAATCGTGTACTACCTCGGGCTGGACAGGGCTGGAGGGGGGATTTTGCTGGTCTCATAACCTGGGCGAGACTGTCTGATGGGAAATTGCCCAGACAGAGGAGCCTGAGGAGTAGATAGTTGGTGGAGGATATCGCAGACATTAATAACGTTAAAAAGCAAACTCAGGCACATTAAAGTTTTCAAGAGTTTATTTGAATATACATGGATTGAAATCTAGCAGCGTGAAACCGAAAATGGTTAGGAATGCAGCACTGACAGGAGCTAGGGGAGAGGTTTTTATGGAGAAGATGGGGAAACAAAGAGAGGAAATTATTGGATTGGCTGTAGTTTAAGCGGGTGCCTTATTTGGGAAGGCCTCCTCGCCTGCCTGTTGTGATCTGTTGTTCTTCAGGTTCGTTTTCTCCATTTCCAGCACGTTGACTCTGGTTGGGTTTTGGTTTGCTTGCATCGGCTGCTATGACCTTACAGCCGCCTCTGTCCAATGGCCTCCTTGTTTAATGACCTTAACAGTAATAGCTGCTGGTTTCTAATCTGTCTTTATAAAGTGATCTCGAAAGTGCCGCCAGCTTGTTCATAAAACATTTATATTTTCAATTAAAATGAGACAATACAGTGATAGCATTCTGCTAACCTAAGTATTTATAGTGAATATACGTTTCTGTATTTTGAAATGCTCCCTAACATTTCTTGTTTAGAAAATAATATGAACATTTAGAAACCTTTTGGCTTAGACATTAATTTCTGACTTCTCACTGACTCTTCCATTCTGTGATAAATTCTCCCTACCCTGTTAAGGGAAAGAGAGGGTGTCAGGATGTTTGTCAAGCTTCTGTGGCCCCGAAACCATACAGAGGCATGGCACATTCTGTCTTTTCAGTGGCCAGAGACCTCACATAATGCCCAGATGTAAAGAGAGGTATTTTTAAAAAGTTTTTCAACAATGCTTTATTTTTTGGTTTTGTTAGAGAATTACACGATAAGCAAGTGATTTGCTATTAACCTATAAAAATACAGTATTTCAATTGCTGAGCATCAAAGCTGATCTTGTGCTCAAGGGAAAAAATAGTAGAATGGAATTTATCACTTTGTCTCCATATGCTTAACTTGGTGTTTATTCTTTCATGTGCTATTTGTATACGTTATGATAAAAATGCTAAGTTAAAAAAATAATATTTATTGAATGAAAGTTGAATGAGTAAAGTCAGTTCTGTATTCCTGTTTTTTATGAGAGAGGATTCAGATTGCAGTTCAGGCAACATATTCATTTATTTAACAGATGTTTTGTTGTTGTTTGTTTCTTCTTTTTTTGTTTTTACCTTTCGACTCCCTTCATCCATTTCCCTGACCCCAGACTCTGGTAACCACCCATCTGTTCTCTGTCGGTGAGCTTTTGTTTTCTGTCAGATTCCACATATAAGAGCAGTCATAAGGTCTTTGTCTTTCTCTGTATAACTTATTTCACTTAGCATAATGCCTTCAAGGGCCATCCATTTTGCCTCAATGGCAATATTTCATTCCATTTTATGGCTGAGTAATATTCCACTGTGTATATATACACCACAATTTGTCCATTCATCTGTGGATGGGCACTTAGGTTGTTTCTCTATCTTGGCTAGTGTAAACAATGCTGCAATGAACATGGGGGTGCATATATCTTTTCAAATTAGTGTTTTTGTTTTTGGATAAATACAAAGAAGTGAAATTGCTGGATAATATGGTAGTTCTAGTTTTACTTTTTTGAGGACTCTCCATACTGTTTTTTTTCTGAGGAATCTCCATGCTGTTTCCTTTCTTTTTTTTTTGAGGAAGATTAGCCCTTAGCTAACATCTGCCGCCAATCCTCCTCTTTTTGCTGAGGAAGACTGGCCCTGAGCTAACATCTGTGCCCATCTTCCTCTACTTTATATGTGGGACACCTGCCACAGCATGGCTTGCAAACTTAACCCCTGCACCACTGGACCGGCCCCTTCATACTGTTTTCCATTGTGGCTGCATCAATTTACATTCCCACCAGCAGTGCACAAGGGTTCAACCCCAAATTTTTTACACAGAAAAAATAATCTCTCTAAAATGAAGAAGAAATAAAAGCATTTCCATAAATATAAAAACTGACAGAATTTGTCATCATCAGATATACCTTAGAGAAAGAAAAAGAGCATTCTTCTCTAGAAGGAAAATGATTTTTAGTCAGAAATGTTGAAATAAAAGAAGGCATTAAAATCAACCAAGAGGCTAAAATTTGCATAAATGTGAATTATATAGTCTGTACAAAAACATAATGATAAGATCTCTGGAATCAAAGGAATTTGTAAAGAAATCCTTACTTTTAATAAGACAGTTTAGAGGCCAGCCCAGTGGCATAGTGGTTAGGTTTGCATGCTCTGCTTCAGCAGCTTGGGCTTCGCTGGTTCGGATCCTGGGCGTGGACCTAGCACTGCTCATCAAGCCATGCTGAGGTGGCATCCCACATGGAAGAACTGGAAGGACCTGCAACTAGGATATGCAACTATGTACTGGGGCTTTGGGGAGCAAAAAAAGAAAAAGAGGAAGATTGGCAACAGATGTTAGCTCAGGGCCAGTCTGCCTTGCCAAAACATAAATAAATAAAAGCACACATTCACAAACAAGACAGTTTAGCAAGGTAGCTGGATACAAAATTGATGCATACAAAACTACTATACGATTTTATACTGTTTGAAATGAAATGATATAAGCTACCAGATCCATTCATAAAAAATGTGAGGTAATTTGAATAAATCTAGCAGAAGTGTAATATCCTATGTGAGAAAAGTTGTAGAAATTTTCCTGAGATTTACTTTAAAAAGACCTAACTTAGTGGAAAGATATAATACATTCATCATTTTGAAAACACTGTACCGTAACAATATAAATTCTTTTCACATTTACGTATAGATTCAATGTAATCCCAATGTGTGTGTGTGTGTGTGTGTGTGTGTGAACATGTGTGTAACATATGACAAGCAGATTCTAAAACTTAAATGCAATGTAAAAGGCCAGAAGTAGCTACGAGATTCTTGAAAAAGAAGAACAAGCTCTCAAAACTTGCTCTACCAGTGTAGAGGGATAGAAAGATCGATAAATCGATACAGGTAGATGAGGAGAGAGAGAGAGCTTTAGTGCTGGGAGGAGAAAATAGATACGTGGGAGGTAATGGTGAGTCCAGAATCAGTCTCACATATGTTTATACATTTGATTTGAGATTTTCATCTCTTTGATTATTGATTTCTTTCATGCAAACAAATCATTTATCCTGAGGAAAAAATCTAATTATAAAGGTACATGAATTTACATTTTAGGTTATTCCCATTTTGTTGCCCAATTCAAGTTTTTCTGTGCTTTCTAGTGACTCCATTGATTTTCCAATATTAGTAAAATTATTTCAACTATTTTGAGAAAGAGACTGTAAGATTTATATTTACTTAAATATCATCTGCCTGAGACAACTGCTATTCTCTGTACCTTCAAAATTAAATTTTATTTATAAAAGTTTTGCTTTATTAAGAACGTATGTATATATGAAAAGTGTTTTAGGTGTGGACTATGAGGACACAGTTGTTCTCCTTCTAAAAGAAATTCAAGGAACAAATTGATTCAAACTTTTCTAGTGAAAGATCTTATTAGGCACATGGTTGCCTGATACAAGGACCTAGAAGGAAAGAAGAGAATAAAATAAAATCCACTAAGACATTTACCCACCTGAATTCAGAGGAGTGACTGTGAGAGAAGAAGGCAGAGAGAAAGAACTATAAGATGTAATGGGTAAACCAGTGAGACACTCCTCTCCTATTTCCAGTTTATAAGAGTTGATGAAAAATGAACACATCAGAACGATTAAAGTGAAAATTCCTAAGCACTGAATAGAGCCAAATAAAATGTACTTTTACTATATATTTTTAATTTATTTAGTATTCAGAAGTACAGAATTCAGTTGATCAAACTTATGGCTTCATGGCATACGAATATTATTTACTCATGATTTTTCTCTGTTAATTTCTTGTTCTATTGTCTTTACTCTTCATCCCTCAACCGCAGAACCATTTCCCCTTCAACATTAGCCCCCATTCTTGTGGGTTAAATATGTTTGCTTTCAATCTGCTATCCAGCCTTCTTGTTTTATATGTGTATTTGTGACTACTTGAACTATTAATTTATATTTTTGATAAGTTTACAAATAAATTTTGATATAAATGTGTTTCTTTTAAAATTCACTATGATCTATTTTTCATATGTTTCTACATTCAGCTTATGCAAATAGTCCATTTATTCTCATCACTACATAGTATCCTATTACACACATATAGCTGATGTTACTTCAACATTCTCCCATAAGAGACACCTAGGTAGCCTTCTGCTGTTTCCTAAAAAGGAATATTGCAGTATAAATCCTTATGCATGTCTCCCTTGTCCACCTGAAAGAGTTTTCTAGGCTTTTTTGCTTAATGTTCTCTTTTTGAAAACATGGCAACATTTACACAGTTGAACAGTTCTTTACTGAGAGTTAAGATATAACCAAACAAAGGTGGAAATAATGAAAAACGAGAGCAAATAAGAAGAAAAGACCGTGTGGACAAACCTAAGGAGAAACTAATAAGATAAGTCATCTCGCTAACATACTATTTGGAGTTGTCTAGAAACAGCAACAGGATTAAGAGACTACAGTTTTTTAAAAAATCATGCTATTGGGTATAGAATTTTAAAATAGGAATGTTAAAATGAACATTGGCATAAGAAAAGCTTCATTATGCTAAAATGAAATAAATAATAAAAATTGAAATGATTTAGTTATATACACTCTATACAAACTCTTTTAGAGGCAAATTTATATTTGATATATAACACACCTCTTGTAATAAAGTTATGGTATCCTTATCTATTCTATAAGGCATTATTTTTAACTAATGGGGTTAAATTTAACATTTTAAGTGTATATAATATATACAATGTTTGTACATTAAGATTGAAGAGGAAAACAATGCTTTTCTCAAAAAAATGAAAAAAGCAAATTGTAAATTTAAAAAATAGGAAAAATACCACGTTTTACATGTGTGTTTTCCAAATTATGGTGTGTGGTCTACTTAATGCCTACCAAATAGTAAAATCAGAAATTTGTCGTAGTTAAGAATTGTTTGAAACATATAATATTTTAAAAATCTCCTCCCAACTCAGAATACCTCTCCACAAGTGTAGAGGAGAAAGACAATAATCTTAATGTTGCATAAGCAATAAACCAGAATGTGAGGCACATCACAGGCAGTTTGTAAGAGAAAATTGCCAAAGACAGAAAGAAATCTCACCCTAGTATGTTGCCAAGCAGATCGATGCATTGTGTACATGTTCTCAACATAGACAATAATTAGTCCTCAAGAAAGAAGATTTGACAGCATCAATTCTCACACATAGTTCATCCTAAATTCACCTGGTTATTGGGGTGAACATCTATGTTTGCTAATGGGCTTTATTGAAAAGAAGAATGAATTTCCCATGTCTTTATGACATGAAGTAATTTTGCCACTTAGGCAAGGCGTCTACTGAAATTAGGCTCCTGCCCTCCCACACAACCTAGGAGGTAGGGAAGCTCTTTCCCTTGATGTCGACATTTCAAAGAAGTGGTTCCCAGGTCTTAGAGAAAGTCATTCATGGGTCTTAAAGCTGGTAAGAGGCTTATTAAACTTCTAAAAGGATTTACATACATATCCAACAGAGAAAGAACTTATAAGTTTTCTAAAGTAAATATTCTAAGAAAAGGGAGGGAAGAGAACTCTCTTCCCTTATTTTCAACAGAGAATTAAACCACTTGTTTTTAATTTCTTTTCCCTTCTAGAATCTATATTGAGTAGACAGAAAATTCAGTTCTCCTGGAAAATTATACATTTGAACTTTATATAGAAGAAATATTATTGGATATTTCTATATGTATAAATATTTTCTGATCAAAACATGCTATAATCAAATGAGATCATAGGAAAACCATGAAAAATATTTAAAAATTTAGTAAAATATATTAATTATAGGAGCCTTGTATATATATAAGATATTTATTTGAGATATTAATTTATGTGCATTATATGTAAATATATATTGAAATTCAAAAATATTTATATATTTTATATAAAACTGTATTTGTATTTCAATATAAATCAAAGTTTTAAAGGTCATATTCTTTCTGGAAGAAAACCATCCGTAGTTCAAATTTACTTGGAAATTCACATGCTTCAAGAAATCAGAACTAGTGTTTCTAATTCCAAATACGACTTAAGGCTAACATAGACTTATTACCACAGAATTAAGACTAACACAGACTTATGATAACCTTCAGTCCTTTTTACTCAGAGAAAATCATCAAGTTAAAGTTGCACATTTGCTAGATATATACTACTGGTTGATTGAAATTCTCAACCCATTTTTCTTTCTAACACATTAGCAGTAACAACACTGTTAAAAATAGCCTTGAATTTTGATGTCTATGGAGTTATGACAAGCACAGCACAGACTGTGAAACCTCTCCTATTACTGACTTATATTAATAGAGATACAGAGTTATTATTGCCTGTCAAGCCTGCAGTTGACAGGAATTCAAGTTATGCAATCGAAAGTTGCCCTGAATTTTCACTGAAACCATTTTGCAAATGAGTGTTTCTCTGCGATCATAATAACAATGTCCAAATTGTGACATAGACTTATTGAATATCTTCCTTTTTGATTTTTAATAACAAAACATTTTTTATTAAGGTATTTTTTACATACCATAAAATTGACCTATCAGAAGTGTACAGTTTGATAAATTTTGGGAACTGTCTATAAACATGTACCCTCCATGCACAATTCAGATATAGACAAATTTCCTCTCCCTAAAAGCATCCTTCTGTTCCTTTGTGGGGGAGACTGTCTCCCACCCCTAGAGCCAGTAAAGGCTACTCTGCTTTCTGTCACTGTGGTTTTTCCTTTTATAGAATTTTATATAAATGGAATTATATTGTCTTTTGTATTTTACTACTTTCAGTTAGCATAATGTCCCAGATTCAGCTAGGTTGTGGTATCTATTCATTTTTTTACTTTTTATCATCATGTAATATCCTATAGAATGTTTAAGCCACAATTTGTCCGTCACTGGTAGATGGACATACAGCTTGTTTACAGTTTTTAGTCATTATGAATAAAGCTGCTATGAATATTCACAGACACATCTGCGTAAGCATATATTTTCACTTCTCTTTGATAAGTACCTAAGAGTGGAATTGCTGGTTTGTACGATCAGTGTATGTTTTACACTATATGGTAGAGCTATATTGTTTCAAAAGTGACCGTTTGGGATGCCCACCAGCTTGTATGAAAGTTTCACTTACTCCCCACACTCCTCAAGTCTGAGTATTTTCACTTGAGCCATTTTAGTGTATGTGTGTGTAGTTGTATTTTGTGGTCATTCTAATTTGTGTTTTTCACTTGAGCCATTTTAGTGTATGTGTGTGTAGTTGTATTTTGTGGTCATTCTAATTTGTGTTTTTCACTTGAGCCATTTTAGTGTATGTGTGTGTAGCTGTATTTTGTGGTCATTCTAATTTGTGTTTTTCACTTGAGCCATTTTAGTGTATGTGTGTGTAGTTGTATTTTGTGGTCATTCTAATTTGTGTTTTTCACTTGAGCCATTTTAGTGTATGTGTGTGTAGTTGTATTTTGTGGTCATTCTAATTTGTGTTTTTCTCTTGAGCCATTTTAGTGTATGTGTGTGTAGTTGTATTTTGTGGTCATTCTAATTTGTGTTTTTCACTTGAGCCATTTTAGTGTATGTGTGTGTAGTTGTATTTTGTGGTCATTCTAATTTGTGTTTTTCACTTGAGCCATTTTAGTGTATGTGTGTGTAGCTGTATTTTGTGGTCATTCTAATTTGTGTTTTTCACTTGAGCCATTTTAGTGTATGTGTGTGTAGCTGTATTTTGTGGTCATTCTAATTTGTGTTTTTCACTTGAGCCATTTTAGTGTATGTGTGTGTAGTTGTATTTTGTGGTCATTCTAATTTGTGTTTTTCACTTGAGCCATTTTAGTGTATGTGTGTAGTTGTATTTTGTGGTCATTCTAATTTGTGTTTTTCTCTTGACCCATTTTAGTGTATGTGTGTAGTTGTATTTTGTGGTCATTCTAATTTGTGTTTTTCACTTGAGCCATTTTAGTGTGTGTGTGTAGTTGTATTTTGTGGTCATTCTAATTTGTGTTTTTCACTTGAGCCATTTTAGTGTATGTGTGTGTAGTTGTATTTTGTGGTCATTCTAATTTGTGTTTTTCTGGTGGCTCGTGACGTTTAGCATCTTTTCACATTACAGTTTGCCATCGCACATCTTCTTTGCGAAGTGTCTACTCCTATCTTTTGCTGAGTTTTCATTGGATTGTCCTATTGTTCGTGAGTCATAAGAGGCCTTCCCATATCCAGCCCATGGTTGGATTTGCAAAAGTTTCCCCGGGTCTGTACTTTGCTTTTCTGTGTCCTGAGTGATGTCTTTCAAATAGCAACCATGTCTAATGTTGATGAAATATATTTTATCAACTTTCAGATACTTTATTTTTTGTGTTGTTTAACAAATCTTAGCCTAACCTAATTCTCAAAGATTTTCTCTTATGTTTTTACCTTCCACCTGGATGTCTGTATGTGAGAGTAAAGGTACTGGATAGTTCAAAACAAAACAAAAAACTCCTTTTTCTGTGAAGCTTTTTCAATTTCAGGTAAGTCCAAAACACTTTAAGATGAATTATTCTAGGAAAAGGCAGTGTATTGAATTAGATATATTGACAATAATTCTAATCAAAGTGTCAGTATTTCTCTGTCATTTTTCTTAAAGTTTCGACAATTCATGGTCTCATAGGTGCAAGAAATGTGTATTCCAGTACAGTTCCCTTTAGGGGATTGTGTTAGCCCAGGGAAATCGATGAGAACTATAATAATGTAGAGAGATTGATAATAACATAAAATTGCTTAGAGTCAATTTACATGGAAAAATAGCCTAAGTAAGACTCTAGGGATTGGTGAGCACTATCTATAGATTACCTATTCTGAACTCTTTTTCCAGAAATTTTCTGTAGGGCTGTCATATTTTGCTTAAAGATCTTTTTATAAATAAACTTTAATTTCAAAAACATATCCATACAACTTTGTCACAACTATGATGTTATGTAAAGCAATTGCCACTGGGAACATATTCGGTGGGTTTTTTCCCCTATATTTATTGTGATTTAGATCTTGTGAGAAATGCCACCTTAATTTTCTTCCAACTGCATTTATGATCTCTAAATAGACGTGACAGTGCATCTCACTGCAAAATAGCTTACAGATTTGTTAAATATCATGATATTCACATCAAAACAAACTGAAATTTCTTGAAATTAGATATTTATTACTAAAATATGGACATTTTATTGTTACCAAGTCTTGTAATATCTGCATATTCCTTGTAGTTAGAGAAGTGGCTTATTATAGTATAGGAAATTTCTTAATTGATTGTTTGTGAATACTAAAAATAAAAGATGAAGGAAAGAGACCAAGTACATGAAGAATTTCCTCCTTCTTACTGGTAAATGGTAAACTCACATTCATATTGTAGCATATTTTGTTTTTCAAAGAGGGCCACATGTCCCTTCTCAAATGCTATTCTTACAATGTGACTGACACTCTTCCACCCAAGACTTGGGATCGATGTTTCCTCCTCTTGAATCAGGGTTGCAGTTGTGACTGATCCTCTCCAAAGAGAATGCTGGAAGTGAATTCTATGTGATTTCACATCTTAAAAATGTTACAGGTTCGAGGCTGGCCTGGTGGTGTAGTGGTTAAGTTCATGCACTCTGCTTAGGCAGCCTGGGGTTTGCAGGTTCGGATCATGGCTGCAGACCTACCACCACTTGTCAAGCCACACTGTGGCAGCATCCCACATAACACAGAGGAAGATTGGCACAGATGTTAGCTCAGAAACAATCTTCCTCAAGCAAAAAGAGGAAGATGGCAACAGATGTTGACTCAGGGCCAATCTTTCTCACGCACACAGAAAAACATGTTACAGGTTCTATCTGGCTTTCTCTCTGTCAAAATACATGGCCATGGGACCCAGTCACCATGGTGTGGGAAAGCCTGAACCAGCCCATATGGAAAGACCACATGGGCAGGCAAAATGGATGGGAACCTAGGCGCTGAGATGACAACCAGCATCAACTACCAGATATGTGAGTAAATGATCCTTCAGAAGATTCCAGGCCCCAGTCTTTGAGTTTCGTACCTGAGACCACAGACATTGTAGAGCAGAGGCAAGCCATCCCTGCTGTGCCCTGTCTGAAATCCTGACCACAGAACTGAAGGTTCCTCTGTGCCAGTGAGTTTTATAGTAATTTGTTAGGTAGCGTTGGACAACTGGAGTAGTATTTAATATTTTTAAAGAAGTGAGTATATTTTGGAATGGTGAACACAATAGATCAGAGATTGCTTTCTACCGTTCATGAGACTTGGCCATAAAATTAATTTATGTCTATGTGTTAGTAGGCTTTGTCTCACTAAGTCGAATAAACCATTTAAGTTAGTTTTCTTAAGTTAACAATTCTAAATTGGTCTTAGTAGAATTATAAAAAGAAATAAGCTTTCACATCCTACATAGAAGAATTTGGGAATTAGAGCCCTCAAGAGTTTGCCCATATCTGATCACATGAGCTGATAAATGGGACCACTATTAAAGTTCTTAGCCCTTACCATAGGTTATGGTTGCTCTGGTTGGCACATCCTTCGTATTTCAGTGTTTTACTAACATCGCCAGCCCCCACTGATTTTGACTTTCAGGAATCAAGTGCAGTAAAGACATAGTCCAGGAGCCTGACATCATGACTTTTCTGGGAGAGAATCCCTGATGTATGAAAGCAAATTTCCTGTCCCCAGTAATGGGGAAGAAAGGGATGGGTAGTGGATACTGCTTTTTTCTCTCAATGGGTAGACTGCTGTTCTTCTTAATGTACCTTGAGTGGGAAAGTGAAGATATGCACAAACTAGTTCAGAATCTATTTTCACAAAGAATATAGTGGAAAGAAACTGAATTTTTGAAGCCAGATAGAAACAGTCTTTCTCTTTCGTGTTATAGCTATGTGACTTAGGGCCATTTCTTTACCGTATTTGAAAGTTAGTTTGCATATTTGTTCAATGAGGTTTAGTAAACCTATCATATAGAGATGTTGAGTGATAAATGAGAACGTAAATGTAAAACGTCTAGCACAATACAAAACTTGACTCAATATATAAAAAATATTGGATGAAATAGCTGCAAATGATAACCCAGGAGGCAGTCATTCCCTCTTCTCTTTGCAGCTTTCCCTTTCCCTGGGAGATCTTATGTAGTCCCACGTCTTCAAGTGTTATCTATACAGTAAATTTATACCTGCATCTCAGAATTAGCAGACAAAAATAAGAGAATGTGCTGGAAACAAAGATGATATAATCTTAGCTGAAAAGGAAAAGGAGTGAAGAGAAAGAGAAACTTGGACATAAAAATGATAGAAGACTTGTCTTGAGAATGGGGCTTTGGAATGCCAAATTTTGGACGTGAAAAAGAGAGTGTTTTAAGTTATGGAGCAGGAGTTTCAAAGGGCACAGTCAATGGGTTTGTATTAGAAAAGAGAAACATGATGTTAGGGTAGGAAGACAAAATGGTGCTCTGTAAATATAAGAAGGCAAGAGGAAATATTCTTGGCAGGGGAAAGTGGTGCCGTGGAGTCTGGTGGGTTTAGTACACCTGATCTCCTGGAGACAGGTGAGCATTCATGACTCACAGTGATCAGCGATGGCCTGTGGGCATTGGATGGCTCTCTAGTGTGGGGTTGCTGCTCCTTTTCACTCTGTTCACAGCGGTGGATATTCGTGGCAGCAGACAGAAGCCAGAGTCTGGCCATAAGAACTTTGTAGCTTGACACACAGAGTTTAGGTGCTATCTTGCAGAAACGGTGTTGTGTGCCACGTGCAGATGAGTGGCAGAGCAGAACGGTTTTTCTTGAGGAGAATCCATAATTATGACAATGTAGCACAGTAGTTTAGTTTGAATGTCTAGTTGGTTTTGCAGAAAGAAGAAATACAGTTGTCCTCTATGGCTTGACTTCTAGAGAACAAGTGTGACTGCTAAGCACAGCAGTGGAAGAGGGCAGAATTTGACAGAGCACTCATTAATGTAAGTGACCTCAGCATCCTATTATAGAGAGTTAAGATAGAAAAGAGAGCCAATGACAGCTGCAGTTTGAAAACTCAGGAGATTACTTTGCTGGTCATACCTAGTAACACTTGGTGGTGAAGTGGGGGGAAAAAGGTGGCGAAGGACATGAGAGAGACCCCAAAGTGAAGCTTTAGATCCTGCATGAGAGAATGAGTCAGAACTTTACAAATATTGTCACCTTTTTTTTTAATCTTAGGGTGGTGTGGAGTCAGAAATCTGGGTAGTATCAACAAATATTTGAGTTTCCAATTTATTCTTAACAAGGTATACAACTCATCTCATAGTTTCTGTTTATGTAGTTTTTTCATTCTTGTTCCTCCTTTTCTGTCATTATTCTTTTTCCATTGATCTTTGTCTACAATAGAAGATAAAACATTTTCCTTTTGCAGTGAACGTTAAAGTTTTCTTTTTATTAAAAGCTTTCTTGAAATTCTCCCCTTCTAATTATGTACCCAGTTTGCATTCTAATTTACTTCCTTTTAATTTTCCATAGGTAATATTTTATATTGTTTTAAGTTATCTTGAAAATAACCCCTCCATTGTTGTTTGTTTTTCCTATACAGCAATAATTTATCAACTCTGGCTATACATTGGAAGTCCTAGGAGGAACATCTGTGAGGAGTACCCACCCCCACGCTCGGATATATGATTTATTTAGTATATCTCATTTCTGAGAGTTTTTAAAGCTCCACTAAGTGGTTTTAATGTACAGACAGGAATAGAATGATTGAATTAGACTATTTTCATTTCTGAGAGTTTTTACAGGCCTCCTAAGTGATGGCTTTAATGTACCGGTAGGGATAAGAATCATGGACTTAGAATACTTAAATTAGGATATTCAATTAGAAGTGAAAAATTACCATGATTTGCTCCTCCCTTGTTCAGTACGTTTTTTATAGAAATGAGAAATCCTCCAGGGGGATTTGGTCGGCACTATTGAGAGTTTCTGTGAAGGAGGTGTCATGAGGGTGCCAGTGTCTGGAAATGCTTGTCTGCAACACAGCATTTCATCTATAAGCCACTTGGCAACACCATGTCAGAGCTTCGTATGGTCCCTAACATTTTGAAACTTCTTTTCTGCATTAATCAGTTCACTTGTGTATTTTGAGTGGTGAGTCCCAGGTGGCTCCTTCATGATCTCTTCATCACTAAATACAGGTTCCTTTTTCAATAAGCAGTTCTGGCAGTAAAATAAATCTCATACACTTGGGGACCTTGTAGGAGCGTGTTGAAAATTTTGGTTGTTTTTGTTGATGTGTAGTTATTGAAATTGTCTTTGTCTATGCAGTCACAGGTGGCCACATTTATTCTGCTTTAAACAGCTGCAGAGGTTGCTAGAAAAATCTAAGGAATAGCTTGATTTATTTCTGGATTTCTTTTATATACCACCTGCTGATTGATAGCATTCATAGAGCTTTTCCTTATAATGTTGTTTCAGAATAATCAAATCTGTTTACTATTCCCAGCAAAGGCAATCCTGAAAAGTCGAATGCTGTTGTTTTTGATTGTTTAACAAAGTTACAATATCTGTTCACCCATTCGGGCTTATAATTCCTGTTTGTTTAGTTATTGCTTCATTTCTCCCTTTAATGATTCCTTGCTTACATTACATATTCATTCAATGCTCACCATCCAGAGAGAGCCACGTGAGATGCTGTGAAACCTTTCTCTGATAGATCTCAGTCATCAGATCTATTCTGCCAGGGCACTGTCTGCGGATTCCAGCCCCGCTCTCCCACACAGGCGAACTGCCAGGTGCAGGTTCATTCACTATACAAAGACGGCAGTTGTGTTAGCGACAGCCTGCTATGCACTGAGTTGATGTCTAGTTACTAAATTCTTGGGTAGTTACTGAGATGTAGCAAATACCCAAGGAAAGTTGTATGGAGGAAAGAGCACGTGTAGTCACATAAATCTGAGGCAGAATTCTTTTGCCATCTTTAGTATGCTGAATGGCAGTAGGTGTGGAATTAGTTCTTCCTAAACCTAAGTGGGAGAGTTGTTTTAAGGATTAGATCTGACAGTTTATTGAGATTTTCCAACACAGTGCTCAAAATCTCAAATGGTGTTCATAATATTTGTTGGCATTATTAATGGTACTAAATATTAAAGGATAATCGAGGTCCTTTTTTTCCTTTGAACGTTTCTGCCTGCAGTGAATATCCTGTCCTCTACCTTCGTGAGCTGAACTGGACATTTTAGTTTCCTCTCTCACTGCAGACATACAGTAGAGTAGCGTAAGCTTGCACTCCAGTCTCTGTCTTCCTTTCTCTAGATTCAGCACGGCATCTGCTTGATTTTCAGATTTTGACTCTAAATTTGGGAGAGAGGAGGACAGGAGTTACCTTATATCTATAACTGTTGAACATTTTTACATTTCAACTATATTTAGACCTTCCATCCAAATCATGTTCCTCTGTGGTTCCAAAATGTATTTTTTTATTTATTCTTAACTCACAAACAAAATATGAAGATGACTTATGCCCCGCCTCCGCCTTCTGAGTGAAGAGGTGCTGAGGAGCTCTTTACTTCCGTAATTGCTAGGATTTCTGCAAACCACCAAAACTGGAAAAAGCATAGAAACCACAAAGGAGACCAGCCCTGAAAAGCATCCATAAGATAAGCGGGAAAATTAAGTAAAATGGAATATTAGTCTTTAGTTTAGATTTGGATGTAATCTCTGCTTGCAGGGGTGAGACATATAGCTTGGCAGCAAGGTAAGTGAAATCTTCTTTTTGGGGAAATAAAACTATTTGAGGAGAAAAAAATAGAGCAGTTTGTCTTTGCTTGGCTCTCCATCTACACAAAACTGAACTCTCTGTACAGGTTTCTATGGTGACTCCCCTATAGTCAAGCTTTGGAAGCTCTAGGATCCTTATTGTCATCTTCTCTCATGGTATTCCACCTTTGGTGTAGCGGTCTTGAAGTAATTTCCCCAGTAAACAGTCTTACTTTTAGCAGAAAAAGCCTCCACAGTAAACAGAGACGATATGTGCTGTTCACACTTGTGGAGTTTAGAAGGAACGAGAAGCCAGGAGGTCCTTGCTTTAGGTTTGAGTTTTGACTGTTGCTTGGAGAACCAAGAATCCAGAAACAATGTTAGGCCTCTAAAGATAAAATTTATCTTTATGGGCCCTGTTCTCATGGGCTTTACAAACTAACAGGAATAGCTACACATTAAACACAAAAATAAATATAAAATGTAAATATAAATTTTTTAAAAAGTCATGTTAAACATATTAAAGAAAGAGCAATATGTTATTAAATAATTGCAAAAGGCTATCCAAGTTGGCCATGAAGCTATTTATAGAACACTTTTCTTAGGAAATGACATTTATGGCAGTTCCTGAAAGATCTAGAAGTTTAGTAGCTGTGAGGGAACAGGGGCATGTTTACGCAAATCTTGGTAATCTCTGTGATAGACTTTTCGTTACAATGAAAAACCATGTTTTAGAGAAATGCTTAATATTTTTTTCCAGCTTTGCTGAAATATAATTTAAATTAAGAAGGTCATCAGTTTAAAGGATAAATTTTGATAAATTTTGGTAATTGTATACAGTCATGTAAACACCACCATTATAAATACAGAACAATATCATCGCCCTAACAGATTCCTCACGCCTCTTTTCAGTTGATCGCTTCTCAGAACAACTGGATCCAGACAACCGCTGACCTTTCTGTCACTATATAATTTATTTTCCTAGGCTTTCATATGAAGGTAATTAAGAATAACATAACCTTTTGTTTCTGCGTTTTTTAACAATGTAAGATTTTGAGATTCCTACATGTTGTTATGTCTATTTCATTCATTTTATTGCTGATTAGTATTCCACAGTAGGATGAAACCATATCCATTCACAACATTTGTTAATATGGTGCCAGATTTCTTCAAAAGAATTATTCAGTATTGGGAAGCCATCAAGCTCATGGTAGTGGATATATGTATTCCAAAATTCTAGTTTTCTCTTGAAAGTTCAAATTTTACTGTGGAAACAGATATTGATTGTTGTTATTCTTAAAGTGAGTGACTAACTTCATTCATTTTTGAGAAAATGTTTTCCAAATGTCCAAATCTGTTTAAGTATTGTTCACCTATCAGTTGCGTTTTCAGTTAAAAAATTGATGTTTCATGACGAAAAGGTATTAATTCAACTCACAACTGAAATAATTGCGCAAGTGCTTTTTCTTGAGACAACCATCTAGTTTGTTATACTGTGCTGTCTCAAATAGGAATTGGCAAGAACTGCATAAAGTCTGAGATTTTATCCTCTTTGCAAACTAAAATATTAAGCGGCTACAGTTCAGGGATCTTAGAAGAAGACATAAGACTCATGGCTCAGAAATAGGGGATATGGCATTTTACTGACAACAGCAAGAGTAGCCAGAGTTTCAGCATGTGTGCCAGCACTGCGAACTCCAGTTCCCACATAGTGAGGTGAAGAGGTACAGGTGATAGCAGCATGTGCAGTGGGGTGTATTACAGGAAAAGAAGCCTGAGCGTGGGGACCCTGAATCTTATAAGAGGCTAGGTCTCCCTGACCTCTGCTTCAGTGAGAGACATTATTTTCATTAAACTAGGCAGTGAACAAACTTTCGCTGTGATTCAGAGGAAGACACGATCTTTATCTTCCAAGGCTATTTATAAGGAAAGGACAACGAGTGTGTCTTATGGTAAGATATCCAGAAATATGCGATACTTACGGAGAATTGTCTCTCAACAATATTGACCACTAGTTTCTACACTTGTTTTGGCTTCTGGTGAATTTTTCCATGAGTACACAATTTGGTGAGCTTCTTTGATGAATCTGATCAACCAAGGCTGGGACCAAACTGTTCAACTGGTCTCATAAAATAGTTAATTAAAATAACCCTCAATAAGACTCTAAGAAGCAGAATAAGACCAATGTATGTTATTGAACTCAACTATAGCAGCAAGATTCCAGACCCAACCAGCTTAACAAACCTCATAAACAATCAGTGTATACCTTAGAAATCCAGATGTCTTTCTCCATAGGTTTGAATTGGCTTTTTCACATGGACTAAGGCATTAACACAGGGACAGCAAGGTGTATTAGGCTTTATACAGACCTTATATTGGCTTTCAAGGAGGATATTTAGGGCAATTGCGTTATTCATAATAACCCTGACCAGTGACTTGAGGCTCATTTGAATGCCTCATAGGCTGAAAAGATGTCATTAATCAGCTAAAGTCTGGGACATATTTCATACTAGCTTTTCTAATTTTATGACTCTCAACATAGGGATCACTATCCACATAATGTTATTCTTCCAGAAATCTCTTCAGTTAACCAAGGGCACTCTCAGTTTGGAGATACTGCTGCAGTCATCAGGGTGCTACACATAACATCTCGTTCATCTACTGGTGATACTTGCTTAAACACTTTAAGCTGTTTTATGACAACCCCTATAATACAGGTCATCATGTTTCTGTGAAGGAGGTTCATTAAGGCTTTGCTTCTACAAAAGAATTATAATGACTTGGGAGTTGTTAGTGATCCTGGAGACAAAATGTTGCTTACAATTGTTGGGGCCTCCCAAAATAAGATCTATAAGAGTTAGGGGCATGAGTTGACCGCGCTTCCAACTGGCCTTCTGACTAGTTGGTAGATCTTAGGTTACCAGATAGTTCAAATAATTGAACACAGTTCTTATTTTTGGAGGAAGTTGTTTGGGGAGGGGATAATGGCAAACCTGAGTGTCAGTTAAATTTAAACTGTTTGCAGTAGTTTTGGGGAGCTCACTGTGGATTTTTTCCTTCCTGAAGAAGCTTCTTGGGGTGACACTGAAAGACAGAGATCATTAATGTTCATCCTCCTTGTATCTTCTGGTGTCTAGGTTCTTCCCACCAAGTCATGACGAGGTTACGCCCTCTTACTACTGTAAATCAGAGCCCCCTTCCAATAACTGTAAGTTCACCATTTTTCCACTCTTCCTCTACTTGCAGAAAAAAACGTCAGATGCACGAGGAGCAATGATATTATTATAAGACTTATGGAGACCCACATGTCCCCTACTTCACCCCACTTGAACCACGGTAGGTGGGACGGTCAGCAATGTTTTCCACCAAGTGGTCATTTTCGTTGTTACCCAGGAACATGTCAACCCAACAAAATAATCCAAGCAGTTGAATGAGATTGTTTGAATCCTCTAGGCCCCTGTTTGGAAAGATAGTTATTCAGAAAGCATGCCAATCAGGCCGGCCCATTAAGGAAAAAAAAAAAAACATGCCAAGGAATGTCCAGGAAGAATCCAGAATTTTCTATAGAGGCTTATGTAACTCTTTATCACTTTCATCCTGATCATTACTCAGGAAGTGGCACAGAGGAGGTAATTCTTTTCTGGAGACAACTACATTCAATGACTAAACTGCCTTTTTGAGGAGTATGGACCAGGAGGAGACGAGGGAGGATGTCAGTGACGTTTTAAGTCAATTTTTGAGGAAGCTGTTCCCATGCTCAACAATATCAGATGACTGGATGGTAGCTAGCATGGAAAGTACATTGAAAACATTTATCATGAGTCCATTTTTCAATAGCTTTTTCAATAAAAGATGCACCATTGTCAGAGTTACAAATTGTCTCGATAGCCAAACACATAACACAGATTAGCTTTTAGGGCCACAGCGTGGGACTGCAGTCAGTTGTTTGAGCTGGAACAGCAACAGTGTAACTAGAAATGTGTCAAAAACAGTGAGGTACCACCAATGGGGGTAAGAAGTGTGAAGTAGTCAGACTGCTGGGAGCAGGAAAAGGGCAAGGGGGCCACGCAATGTGGTCCCCTTCACCTAGAGGCAAATGAGTTAGATTTTGACAGGAATGAGAAGTCTGGCATGCAGTGGGAGCTTCTGCATCAGAATAGAGTCTTTACTTGGTGCCTAGAGTTTTGATTGGTGGATGTGTTGTTATATCTGGTCTGATTATAGATCTAGAGAGCAATCATGGTGATCCAGTTCTCTCATGAGAGAATTGCCCTTATTCTTGGCATCTTTATTAGTGACCCAAACAGTTTGATTGCAGCTATGATTTGTTTCCACAGTCCACAGCCCTGATAGATTACCTCTAATCTCCCAGTCTGTAGTTTTCCAAGTGGCAGTCCAAATAGCTAGGCCATTGGCAGCAGTCCAAGAGCCAATAAAAACATAACAAGGTTCATCAAGGGGAGTATTGCTCAGAGCTATGAGAATGGCCTTGATTTCTGCCCACTTACTGTAACCGTCACATCTACTTTCAGTTCTGGATTACTGCTACTCAAGCTGATAGCCATAGTGGCCCAGTGGACACCATTGATTTCCAGGTTAGCTGAACCACCAGTAAACCAGGCCCAGCTATTTAGGGAAAACCATGAATCAAGGGCTCCAGTGAGTCAGCAGTGTTGTTCCAGATAGCAGAGTGAGAATAAAGTTTCTTTCAAAAAGATAGATTCAATGTTTTTATCTAAATCCTAGGTGCTATGGGGGATATGTCAGCTCTTAAATGTACTATTTCCATTTGATAAGTGAGACTTTGGGGGCACTTCCAATCTTGTTAGTTCTTGAGTCTGAGTTGACCCACCCCCAAAATGGGAACATCAGGTGGGAGAATCACATGGTTTCCTTGGATGAGGCATTAAGTTTCAGTAAGAGTCCAGTAGCAGTCTGCTCTTTAGATGGGTTTTCCTGGTAGCCGTTTCTGGGAGATGATAAGTATAAAACCCCAAGGGGTTCTTCTGGGTGTAGCTGCCTCCCTTTCCCAGAGGCTCCAAACATCACGTCATCACTTAACAGAGACTTCTAGCTCTAAGGAATCTTAAAATTACGTGGACCCAAAGGTACTAGCACCTCTCTACCTGCAGCTCTTTCCAATCTGGAGACCTGCCTCTTGCATTTAAGGGACAGGGATATACAAGCATATAACAAATATATTCCAACTGTAGCTTCAGATGTGGAGTCTACAACAACAGGACATTGACTTGGCCCAAAAGGCTTACTCAGTATGTCATGTTAGTGTCCCTTTCCCAATCTAAATGTTGCCCAAACTCAGTCAGTTATGGTCATTAGGAAAAGGGGGAAAAAGACCCTCAAGATGTCAATAATAATGGCATTTTGGTATTTGAAACAATTGATGTTTGCTTTTACTTAAGTTTAGAAAATTACTTTTTAAAATAAAATTATCAAATTTCACATAAAATATATGAATAGACAAAACATAAGCAAATCTTAAGTAGATAAAAAATTCTGAGATAATATGTTTTGCAAATTGCTATTTTTAAAGATAACACTCTTTTTCAACTTGAAATGGACATAGAAATGTTATAAGAATCTGTTCCATGCACCTTATAAAGGTGGTTATAATACATTAAATATACAATAACTTGGTGGAATTCTAGTTTCTTCTGGTCCTTATCCTGTCATCAAATTAGTTTTCTTTGTTATCCTCATGTGAAAAATAGTGGCTAATATATTCTGGAGACCAAAGGAGAATTTTGATATTAAAGTCAAAATGGTCAGGGGAAATAAGAAAAGGATAAAAGCAATTAATTATTCTCTAGTATTTGAGAGATAATAGTAATTTTGCCATAGATCTTTTCTATTGTTTGAACAGTCTCTAAACATACTTCATAAGACATTGTCATATGTTACTCAGTTAGTGCAAATAACTCGGCATCTATATTAGTGACCAAAACAGTTCCATCAGTAGCCATGATTTGTTTCCACTCAGTTATTACAAATAACTGAGTAGCATATGTATTAACATCCATTAATACTTACCATTTTCTCCAATATAAAGTGTAAAAAATAATCCTCAATTCTCACATTTAATATTCGAGGCTCTAAATAGAAGGTTTTAAAGCCAAACATTAAATACTGATTAATAATTTGCATCAAATATGAATTTATTTTTTATTCAAAATAAGCAAATTATTTGTAATCCCTCTGCAAATACTGATTTAATAAATAAGATGTAACTTTAGGAAGTGGTAACTTTTTTAAATGAAAAAATTTGTAAGACTTAGTTTAGTGGTATAGTTAAAATTTTCATTTAGAAATTTAAATATATAGTTTAAATTAGCCAGCAGTGTGATGCATAAAGTAGTACAAAGAGCCCACATTAATATAAAAATTCTATTCAGAACAAGGAACCATTTCTCTGTTCCTATTATTTCTTCCTGAAGAAAAAAAATACTCCAAACTTAATGGCTTAAAACAGTTTGTCACTATCTTTCACAATCGTGGGGGTTGAGTTTCAGCTAGAGATTCTTGCCTCAAGTGCCTTATATGAGTACATAGGATGGCACTGAGTCTGCAGTCATTTACCATCCCAGCCAGGCTGGATTTCCAAGTTGTCTCAATTTCACAGACATGGCTGGCAATCAATGCTGGATATAAGCCTGAAGTTCAGCTGGAGTTTTAGAAAGGAGCACCTACACATGGTTTCTTCATGTGGCTTGGGTCTCTACAGCGTGGCAGCTAAGTTTTGGGAGGGAAGATTCCAAGAAGGAACATCCTGAGAAAGAGCATTCCAAGGGGATTAAATAGAAACTGTGAGGTTTATTAGGATATATTCTCAGAAGTTCCAGAATGTCACTTCTCTGTAGTATATACTAAAGAAAATCACCGATGATAGCCAAATTCAAGAGGAATTAACCACTTTTGTTGGGAGGAATAGCAAGGGATGTACAGACATCTGGACCTCACAATCTCCAGTGGTTTTTCAGAACATATCTTCAGTACTGATTCTGCTGTCTTCTAAGAGCTCAGTAGGAACATATGAAAGGAAGACTTTACAGTTCTTGACATTATATTATATATTAGTTCATTCACTTGAGAGAGCAATATTTTCACTATATTCATCATATGAGATTCTTTTAGGCAGGAAGAGTAACAGATTTGTTCTGTTTTATTCCAAAATTCAGACAGGAACTAAAGTATGAATTCCAAAGAAATAACTTCATTTAGGTAAGAAGAAATTATAGTAATTAGAGTTTTCTAAAGATGGAACAAACTGTCTCAGGAATTGTTTTTTATTAATACTTGTAAGCATCGAAATGAGGTTTGGATTACCATCAGTTAATGAGATAATAGAAGTTTCTATTAGATGACTTTACAAGTTCATTTCATCCATGTGTGCTCGTGCTGCAGTAAGGTGATGAGCTGCCGAAATATCATATATACCGTTTGTTTTCATTTAAGACTTGTTTCTGTATGAAGTTAGATATCTTAAAACCATTAAAAATGTTTCTCCAATTTTCTTTGATACATTTTGAGACAGAGAAGTTGTAGTATTCTCTGGGTAATTTTAGATTTAATTTAGTGAATAGAAAATAATCTAGTTTGAAATTGATATAAAAATCAGATATGTAACAGAAGAGTGCTACTGTTTATAATTAGAGTAATTACTTTTTAGACCTAGATGATTTTGCCTTGGGAATTCATAAACCCATATTACTAAAGAAGCCTTTTTAAAAACGTGAATTTGATAGCTAAGGTGACAGAAACCGAGCCCTTAAAAAAAAATCAAAACAGATAAATTAATAACATGTGTAGATTCACCTTTATGTTCTTTTAAATTAGTAGTTAGATAGAAATATCAAAGTGTTATCTTGTTAGTCATTAAGATACTTCTAATATATCAATCAAAAATGGTCCGTAAGGATGACATCAGAGAGAATAGCAGACTAAGAACCTCCAAAAAGCCTAACTTCCATGAAAGGAGTGAGAACACTGGCAAAAAAAGTCAAAGTCAACTTTTTCAGAACTCTGTAAATTAACCAAAGGTTTACAACAATCTGGTGAGCTTTTATTCAGGGAGAACAAACAAAGAAATTCAAAAGGTACTCTAGAAGATATCTAACACAAAAGAAGGCAGTAGTAGAAAAATAGAGGGACCAAAAAGTAAGACAAGTAGAAAACAAATTGCAAAATGGCAAACATAACTCTTACCATACCGATAATTATTCTCAATGTAAATTGTGCATTAGATATTCCATTCAAAAGAGGGAGATTGACAGAATGCGTTAAAACAATGTGATTCAACTATGTGCTGTCTACAAGAGATAAACTTTAGAATCAAAGACAAATTGATTGAAGTAAATGGGAAAAGAATGGAAAGACAATGGATTGATTCTGTTGGAATGGAACAGAAAGATATACATACAAACAGGAATCAAAAGAGAGCTGGATTGGATATACTAATATCAGACAAAACAAACTAGTACAAAAATTATAACTAGAAACAAAAGGACATTTTATAATGATCAAAGTGTTAATGTGTTAGGAAGACATAAATTTATAAATATATATGCACAACAAATATATGAAGCAAAAATTAATATAATGCAAAAATAGACAATACAACAATAATAATTGAAGAATTGAATCCCCCACTTTCCATAATGATTCAAGCAACTAGTCAGAAGATCAAAAGGGAAATAGAGGACTCGAACAATACTATAAACCAATTGGCCATACAACTATAGAACACACTACTCATAACAGCAAAATGTACATTCTTCTCAAGAACATATGGAATATTTCCAGGATAGACCATATGCTATACTATAAAACAAACCTCAGTATTTTTAAAAGCAATTAAATCATACAAAGTATGTTGTCCAACCACAGTAGAATGAAATCAGTGAATAATAATAGAAAGAAATTTGGGAAATTAAAAATTAGGGGAAATAAAACTTAATCCACTCCTAAATAACCAATGCATCAAAGAAGAAGTCACAAGAGAATTTAAATAATACTTAGAGACAAATGAAAATGAAACGCAACGTGCCAAAACTTTTGGGGTGCGGCTTTAAACACATATTACCTGTAAACGTCTATTTTAGAAAAGGAAAAAAAAAAATCAAATCAACAACCTAAGTTTCCACTTTGAGAAACTAGGGAAAAAAGAGGAAACTAAAATCAAAGCACTCAGAAAGAAGGAAGTAATAAAGATTAGAACAGAAATAAATGAAATTGAGAGTAGGAAAACAACAGAGAAACCCAATGAAACCAAAACTTGGTTCCTTGAAAAGTTTGACACAATTGACAAACTTTTTGCTAGACTGGCCAAGAGGAAAAATAGAGAAGAATCAAGTTACTAAAATCAAGGTTGAAAGAGAGAACATTACTACAGATCATATAGAAAGATAAAAATAATTGTGAGGGAACGTCATGAATAAGTTAATGTAAAAATTAGCCTTAATGAAATGGATAAATACCTATTAAGACACAAACTACTAAAACTGACTCAAGAAGAAATTGAAAATATGAACAGACCTATAACAACAAAAGAGATTGAATTAGTAATAAAAAAAAAAGAAATTTCAAAAAAAGAGTAGCCCAGGACCAAATGGCTTCAATGTGAATTTTATAAATATTTAAAGAAGAATTAACAACAACCTTTCACAAACCTTTCCAAAAAACTAGAAGAGGAAGAAACACTTTGCAAATAATTCTACAGAGCCAATATTATGCTGATGCCGAAACCAGGCAAAGACATCTCAAGAAAAAGAGAGGTGGAAAGAAAGCACATTCATCAACAAGGTAATGACTACTTCAAAAACGTTTTGTTCTTATAAGAATCTTACCTACTCCAATCTATGTGTCTTTCGCTTACCTTATAACCCTTTAATGCCATATATATATATATATTTATTTTTTAAGCTATTTTTCACAGCTTTTCTTGAATTTGGAATATAGAAGGGTAATAATTTAAAGCTAGCTTTAAAGAAATACACCCATTTAAATTCAAATATCACTAAGTTTCTCCTAGTAATTCTCTCTATTTTCAATGTCTGTTCATCATATAATCTGTTTCTGAACATCTACACCCAATGACAACGTTTATAGTAGCTTTAATTTACTGAATTTTGTTACTCAATTCAGCTTAAGACCTGAAGAATCAAAACAAAATGTTAGGGTATTTAGATGAGAAATTGTTATCATCACCTTTGAAGTCAAACAAACCTGAGCTGCAGCCTGGCTTTATTCCTTAATGTTTGTGACTTTATCCTTTTTCATTACGGTTTCCGTACCTGTAACATAGGTATTAGATTATCTGCCTCATGTGATTGTTTTGAGCAGTAAAATAAATGAGATTGAGAGGCACTTGCATAAAATGCCTGACAAAGGTGGAGACTTAGTAAGCAATAGTTAGTGTATCAACATAAAAATGTTTTGTTAGTACAGTCATGCATTGCTTAATGATGGGGATATGTTCTGAGAAATGCATCAGGTTAAGCGATTTTGTCATCATGCGAACATCGTGCACTTACACAAATCTGCGTGGTATAGCCTACTGTACACCTAGGTACTAATATTACGGGACCGCCGTCGTACATGGGATACGTCGTTAATGGAGACGTCGTTATGTGGTGCATAACTGTGACTGCTCTATTTTAGAGACCTTCTTTGAGAAACACTCAGTCAACTTTGGGCTTGCTAAAAATTCACATTCCTACTCATACTTCGTGAAATTCTGATTCGTATAAGGAAGGAGAAGTAGAATAGAAATTCGTATTTTGAAAGAGTATCTCTGAGACTTCTTATGTTTATGGTAACTCAATTCTTACCATTTCTTTAAGGACTAAAAAAGATTATCTCTCTAGATAGCCATAGAGAAAATGTTATTTCAAAATGCTTCATTTTGCTGTTATATGGAAAAGGACCACTGTTTTTTAGTAGTGTCTAATATGCTCACTTAAATGATTTCATCGTCAATGAATCCCTTTAGAATGATGGTTCACAAGTCCCGGAGCACCTAGCTTTTACTTAGCCGTATACTGTTACCAACACGATTCTTTGGGCATCTGAATTTTTAATAAACTGCCCATCGATTTTTTTAACCTACTAGTATTTACAAAGCACATACTTAGATATGATACTACCTAGGCAATATTTATGAAAGATGATCACATTCACTTCCTACAATTATAGGAAATCTATGAAACATTCTACTAAAACTTAGTCTTCACAAATTAAACAAGAGATTTAGATAATGTTTAACCAAGAATAATCAGATTAAAAATTATTTTGTTGCCAAAAAATTGACTAACACAGAACCTTGCATTGATATTTTAAGGTCTTGAGACAGAAAAGATATTATCTGTTCAAAATTAGCATAAGAAACTCAGTAATGTACTATAGTTCTTTATAAGCCATTTAAAGGGGATTACTATGAAAATTCAATTTTAAAATGATTCTCTTAACATATTAATGAAAGGATTTCAATTTATCCCACCTAACTAGGTCAGAAACACTAGCAGGATATTAGGTTCAGGAGTTGTAATATTTTATGATGATCTTATTTTTCAAAGCACTGTTTGCCAAATTGAATCTTGGAAGGAAGCTGATGTACCATTGGATTCTATAATTATTGACTTGGCCTGGGCAGGCTGCTGCGATAGCTATGACTGAAAGTTGATTGCCCAGCTGTTGCTGGCACATAAAGGGACCGTAAAACTGAGCATAGTTTCAACTGCCTTCTCAGGTTCTCTATTCTCAACAGATACGATAGTTTGATGAGATTTTTTTTGACTTTTTTAAACAGTCCATGTATATTTAAGGATTTATTCATATTCAAAATTAGACACTGCTGATTAAAAATAATAAAATAGAATACACTACCTCAAAATGAGAATTACAAGGTTACTTAAGACTTGATAGTTTAATAATTTATATATTTAAAGTATAAATTTGTCAAAAATGATCAACTCATATGTCCAGGAGCTAATAAAGTGATCATGGATAATTAATTGAAGTAAATAAATATTACTTAAATTTTGTTTATTTTCATGAATTAAACTTTGAGTGTGATATAATATTTTGCATATGCTTGTTGTCACAAGTAAAAACTAAACTTTGATGAAGTAGATAGAAGGAATTAAATCTGATATATTATAGTCTCTAATGCATACAGCAGCCTGAGGATTGTGTAGCATTACTGAATTTAAAAGTCCATTTTATGTTAGATTATGGCTTAATGTTCATGAAATTATTCATTTAGGGTATCTTTTACATTTGATTGTTTTAGTTAACTTTTGCTGTGTAATTAACTGCCCCCAAACCTAGTGGTTTTAAAAACTTATTTGGTCCCAGAGTTTGTGGGTTGGAAATTTAGGTTGGCAGAGCTGGACAGTGCTTCTACTCTCTCAGCTGATTCACTGTGTGTCGGCTGCCAGCTGCCAGTCAGCTGGGGACCAGGGCACCGGTTTTTCTAGGGAAACCCTAGCCATTTAGGCTCATCTCTCTTCCATGAGATGTATCCTCATGGGCCAGAAGCCTAGCTTGTTCGCATAGTGCCATGTTTCCCAAGATCAACAAGCAAACCTACCCTAAGGCAACGGCGTTGTTAAGCTTCTGCTTGTGTTACATTTGCTTACTGCCTCATTGGCAAAGCAAGTAACGCGGCCAATCTTAAAGTCATTGTGAGAAATCCTTACTGAAGGGCAGGGAACTAGGGAGAGGAAAGTTTTATAGCCATTTTTACAACAAACTACAGTCCTCCCTCTGGCTGCAAATCATTCCCAATCTTTCCAAATAAAAATATCCTCAATGCCATCCTAGGACCTCCAAAGATCTCATAAAATCGTGGTGTCAACTTTGAAGTCCAGACTTTCATGAGCTTTAGTCATATATGGGGGCAACTCCTTGAAGACAGCTACTCTTGATCTAAAAATTAATGATCTAAAAAAGTGTTTTCTGCCTCTGACTCACCCAACATACAATGTTGAGACAGGGGCTTACCTGCATTGGTCACTTCTATTCCCGTAATAGCTGCTGCTGCTTAGCATTCTGAAATCCAGGGCACATATTGCAATGTGACACAGAGTACTTTCTCTAGTGACAAAGAATATACCTTCCTTAAGCCTGGATTTTGCTCCTGGAAGTGACTCCTCTGTCATTGTGTTCTCTGATGCTGTCAGGGAATTCCTCCTCCATTCAACATTCCTTGAGACTCTTGGCTCTGCTCTCTAATTTATTGACTCTTTTTTCCAGGACTTCCTTTATTTTCTCTAAGAAATGGTCCATATTTGCAGCTAAATAGCCCTGCCAATGTGCTTTGTGCTTGTAGACAGTTGGGGGTCCAGAGACCTCTTCAGGTTTGGAGTAACTCAACTTTTTACTCCAAGCTGTTGGTCCTTTTGCTAGTTCAATTTTAACCCACATCAATAAATCAATGCTGCATGTTTTAAGGTTTTTTGCAGAAGCTGTTCGATTTTGTGTCAGATTTTTCGTGTTAACTGTCCTCTGTGCTAAACCACCACAAAACTGTTTTACAACAGCAGCTGTTAATCACATCACAAACTATAGGTTAGCAGTTTAGGTTGGGCTCAGCTGGGTGATTCTTCTGCTCATAGAAGCAGGACTCACCCACATGTCTTTAAGCAGTTAACCAGTTGCTAGGGTTGGTTGGTCCACTGGGGCCTCAGCTAGGATAGCTCATCTATTCTCCACATATTCTCTCTTCTTCCAGCAGAATAACCCAGGCTCGTTCACATGGTGATGGAGTTCTCTGTCTCAGGTTGAGTTTCCCAGAATCAAATCTGGAGGTAAGCTGTGGGGTGCAAGATATTTATTTGTGAGCAAGATCTATAAAAAGAAGAAAAAAGAAACATATTTGGGAAGAGGGAGAAGTCAAATTGTGAAATAGCTCCAGCAAATCCTTGTTCCAGTCCATCAGGGAGCTCTTGAGTGAGTAGTGACTGTTGACAGGCTTCAGCTCCAGCGACATGAGTCTCTGAGGCAGACCCGGAAGGAGCTGAGAGCGGTCGGTTGTCTGCTAACTGCATTCCCTGAAGCTGGACAGCAGGTCCTTCCTCAAAGGAGGATCTGGAAGATGCTTTTCCAAGTCTACTGCATTTCCTAAAGCAACCAGTAAACAAGCCCAGTGTGTCAGTTTTGCTAACGTCCCATTGGTCAAAGGAAGTCATATGGCCAAATGATGCACTAACAGAGGATATGGCCACAAAGAAAGGATGGATTTGAGGCAATTTTTGCAGTCTACCATATTGTGAGTCTGGTGTAGTAATGACCTTGCAGTAACAGCCTAAATTAAAAACAAGAGAAAAAAAGAGCATGGATCTCTACCTCTTCATGTTGAAAATGAACTTTATTCTGCCCTAAACATCAGTCTAAAAGAAGTCTAGACTTAAGGAACCCAAGTGAAAAAAATGGAAGTGTAAACTTTAAAAAGAAACAGCCAGGGTACTCATAAGAGTATTTTGGTGAAGCAAGAGAATAATATGCTACTTTCTCGCAGAATTTAGAGAGCTCAGAAGAATATGCCTCACTGATGTATGTTTTAGATATTCAAATATTTTGGGTCAGAAATTACAATGTTTTTTTTTCTTATGACGTTAAGATCATTTAGAGTTGAATATGACCTAAATGTTATTTTCCTGGTAAGGACTGACATTTTCAATTTGGCTTCTGTTTAATTTTCTCGTTCCAAACAAGAGAGCTTCTAAGTTATTGACAGAAGTCTCTGAAGACAGAAGCAGCTTATACTGCTGTCTGTTTATGGAAGTTTTTGAAAAATAGACTCATGAGTTGGCAGAGACAGACCCCACACAGCCTGGCAGAGCTGATTATCATGTCTTAGCAAATGAAGAGAGCCCTAATGCACGGAGAACTCTCAACCGTTAATGCTGGTTTTCCCACAAGGTTACATAAACTCACAGTTTGCCAGGGGTAGCACATCTTGCTTATCCTTCCACTGATTGACTCAGAAATTTCATTAAAAGTACAAAGTATTCTCCCTTACTCACTGTTAGACTTAAAGTTCCAGGCTTTCATTTTATGGATAAAAATTGTAAATAGTTCGGGTGGATGATAACATGATTTTCATTACACTGCAAATCATAAAATGTATACTTTGGTTTCCAACTGTGAAAATATTGTGACACAGGTTATTTTGTTTCCTGAAAGGATCAGCCATTCAAATGACTGTAATTTTGCTTGTAAAAATGTCCTGTGCCTAATATAAGGGAAATGTTAACATTCACCAATATTATAGGACAATTATTCCAAATTGTCCAGAACTTCATAGTGTGTTGACTGCAAATATTCCTGAGTGATTGTGTATGGGATTTTCACAGAAAATGACACTATTGCATGAGTAACCCTATGACAGATATAGGAACTAGGATTTCAGTATTAGCCGGTATAGGAAAACACCATTGCAGGGTTTTGTTGCCATATCCTTTTTCAGTTATTTGACTGGGAAGCATTTTTATGCAGACCTAATATTCTTAATGAATTGCCTCAGACATATGGTCATATCCCAACATGTTTATCCATCGTGTCTTTATAAATTCAAATATTTGTACAATGGCTTTGGATATAGAAAGCAAAGACACACTGGTGAAGTCATTCCCAGAGTTTGCTGGGTAGTTTGGATAACAGAATCGAGTTTCAAATTGATGTCTATTGGTTAGGATAAAGGCTAGTCCAAAACATAAAATACCTGTGTACAAGATGGCAGAAGCATAGCGTATGACAGCAGATAGAAAATAGGTACATTTGGTATATTGAAATACTCTGTGTGTATTAACTGAAATGCAGAATAAAACTATAAGTTGGAAACAAGAAGACACGTTTTTCTTTGCCTCCACTTTCCATTTAAATTATTTCTGTAGATCCTTTATTTCCTTAATCCTAGATGAAAGCATAAGAAGTTTCCATAGGGTTCTGTCCAGGTGACATGGTGTCCACATGTGCTGCACTGACTCTCCCATGGAATTCAACAGTAAAATCTGGACAGAATGCGTGGGGATGGTATTTGAGGACTGAAAAGTAAATAGGAACTGTCAGACCAGAGAAGAACACCAAAATCTGAAGTACCACTGAACCTACGTGAGCTTGGTTTTTATTTTCCTGTCTAATCCTTCTCACCCTCCACATGAACTTCGCTTAGCTGGAAACCTGGATAGAGCATCATGACACAGACAGAGAGCTCTAGGAGAAGCCTTCTACTTCTGGCTGAACGAGCAGGAAACTGAACTCCTAGAGCTCAGAATGAGTGGGGAAAATCCTCTGTGATTTCTTTTCTTCTGTTCTCTTGTGCCCCAGACCATAGACAGGTCCATGGTATTGGCAGCAGCAGTGGCAGCAGAGAGAGAAATAACGTATTACCTAAATGGAACAATAATTCAAACAATTATAGATTTCTCATCAGAAACTATGGAGTATGAGAAGGAACTGGCACAGCATATTTAAAGTATTGAAAGAAAATCACTGTCAATGCTAAATTCTATAGCTAGTGAAAACATCCTTCAGAAGTGAAATCGAAATAAAGACATTCTCAGGTGAAGAAAAACCAAGAGAATTCATAGCCAGAAAATGTCCTCTAAAATGGTTGCTAAAGAAAGTTCTTCAGACAGAAAGGAAATGATGCCAGAAGCAAACCTAGAACACTAGGAACATGATGAAGCAAGGATGAGCAGCAGAAATGATAAATATTTGAGTAAATACAGTTATTCTCCTCTAGAGTTCTTATACACCTAAAAATAGAACTTCAAAAGGTGCAAAGCAAAAACTGAAAGAACTAAAAAGAGATATATGAATCCACAATTATAGTTGAAGTCTTCAACATTTTCCTCTCCCTAATAGATAGAAATGGTAGACCAAACATCAAAAAGGATATAGAGGAATAGAGAAACACTATCAAGCAACTGGATCTAATTGACATTTATAAAACACTCCACTCACCAGCAGCAGAATGCATGTTCTTTTCAATTGCCTAGGGAACACTTATCTTGGGCCATGAAACAAATTTGAGACACATTTGAAATAATACAAACTATGTTCTCGTACCATAACGGAATTAAACTAGGAATCAGTAATAAAATATAACAGGAAACTCAATCAACACTTCAAAATACACAAAGCAAAACTCAAAGAACTGAAAGGAGAAATTTAAGCATCCACAATTATAGTTGGGGTCTTCAACATTTCTCTATAACTAATAAACACAACTAGTAGAACATCAGATTGTTTTGCTTGCTTGAAGCATTTGTGCACTGGAAGCCCATCCATTCTTACCTGCAGCTGCCACCTCTCTCTTGCAATGTCATATCATTTATTAAAACTTCAGTTTCTCCTGGATCATTCCCATCCACATCCAAATTTCCTGTATTATTCCCATCTCAATTAAATTTTTTTTTCTTGACTTCACACCATTCTAGAAAATACTACGTTTTCCCTTTATAATACAAACCTGGAAAGAGTTGCCTGTATTCCCTGTCTTCACTTGCATTCCTCTAATTGCATATTGAACACACCTTAATCAGGCTTATATTCCCATAATTCCACAAAAGTTCTGGTTCTCAAGGTCAACATAGGCCTCCATGTTGCCTAATCCAATAGTCATTCCTTCCTCCTCATGTTCCTGGCCTATTGGCAGCATTTGACCCCCGTCCTTGAAGTATTTTCTAACTCTCCACTGACCAGTGTCACTGGCTGCTTCTTTTTCCCCTCTTCTGGATCCTCCTCAGATAACTGACCTGTGAACAAGGAAAGACTCCACCCCCCAGTATCTGCTTTTTCTAAATTTGGTCAATTTTGCTGCATCTTCTAATTACTCAGTCCAAAAAACACATAAAAAAACACCTTCCATCTTCAACGCCTCTATCTCACCTCTGACATGAAATCCACCAGCAAATCCAGTTTGAAATACATTTCCAATCAGATAACTTTTGAATGCCTGCACTGTTTAGCCTGTGTTTATGGCAACATCATCTTTGCTTAGATTTTTGCATTAGCCTCCTAAGAGTCTCCTTCCTTTTATCCTTGTTTCCGGGTCCACCCACTCTATTTCTCATATCGCTCTTGAGTGTGATCTTTCCAAACTTGAAGTTAGGTCATGTCATGTCTCTGTGGTTCTGCTCTCACAATAAAAGCCAAAGAACTTTCATAACAGACAAGGCTCCACGTGATCTTCCCCCTCCTGACAATCTATCCTCGATTCCTTCTGCTTGCGCGCTCACCAATGCAATTCCAGCCACACTGCTTATGCTCTTCTTTCAATGCATCAGGAATGTTCCTGCCTCGGGTCCTTTGTAGCTGCTCTTCTTTCATTGTCCTGTGCTGTTGTTCCTCAGATATGTCTGTGGCTTGAACTGGCAACCCTATTGAAAATATTGTCTCTCTCATCACTTTGTGTTATGACTCAACTTGTTTTTTCCATCATTCTGAGTACTTTCTACCACTTGCCGTATTATGTGTTTATTTGTATATTTGTTTTATTTCTTGTTTTCCTCCAATAGAAATTAAGCATTATAAAAATAGGATTTTTCCATTTTTGTTTAAAAAAGATTTTTTATTGAAATATAATTTACATATAATGTTATATTAGTTTCAGGTGTATAACATAATGATTTAATATTTGTATATATTATGAAATGATCACCACAATAAGTCTAGTTAACATCCAACACTGTATACTTACAAAATTTTTTCTTTGTGGAGAACTTTTAAGATCTATTTTCTTAGCAGCTTTCAAATATATGATATAGTATTGTTAACTACTGTCACCATGCTGAACATTACATCCCCAGAACTTATTTATTTTATAACTGGAAGTTTGTACCCTTTGACCACACCCCCATTTTTGTTGTTGTTGTTGTCTGCAGTCTTCCCATCATGGAAGGTAAAGACTGGCACATGATTGATAGATGTCCAACAAACATTTGACAAATGAGTAATAAAATGTAAAGATAGCCATTGTGCCTGAAACTTAGAGAATGAACATCAGGAAGAATAGTGGATGATGCAGGAAAGGAAAGCCAGGGCAACGAGAAGCCACTCCATGACCCGAAGAAGAGAAGTAACATTAACTAAGTTAGAGTGGTAAGTGATCACTTTGTCTGCTGTGGGAAGAATAGATTTTAGGGGAACAAGATTAGAGAAAATTTAAGAGCCTAGTGAATAGTCTAGCTAAGAGAGACTTTTGGCCTGGACATGCATATTAGCAGTAGATTCTGTCATTTGTAATGGAGTGGGTGGTGGTACAATGCACTGAAAACTGAGATGTTCTCAGGTATCCAAGAAGGCAGTTTGATGTGGGCATCTAAAGATCTGTGCTGGAGATATCGATTTGGGAGGCTACAGCATGGTATGTAAAAACAAGGGATCAGCTGAGATTACTTAGTTAAGGAGTATAGATGAGTGCATGAGCCACTCCAACAGATATGTTTAGGAATTTAAACAGGGCCCAGAAAACAAAACTAAACAAAAAAATGAAAAGGAGTAGACAATAGTATGAGAGGTATAAGCCAATGGTATAATGGTGTGAGCTAGGACAGAATAGGAAGCCAATAGAAGCCAAAAGTAGTATAGAGTGTTTCAAAATGGAGAGAGGTGTTAATGGTGCCAAGTGTCCCAAAGAGAGAGTATGTAGGTTAAGGATATAGAGGCAGCTGTTAAATAAGCAATGTGGCATTTCATAAAGTCCATAGAATTCATTTATTCAATAATAACAAAAATGAGATGATACAAAACAGTGTATTATACTTAGAAGTAGCATTAACTTTTATCACAGAAGACAAAGTCACAGAGCTGATATTCTAGTAATCAACACAGACATTAGGTAATTGATTGCAAATAAATCATTTTGTAATGATATTTTTCAAAGATGCCATTATACAATCATTTGATCTGGCAATCTTCATTCAAGGAATTGATTTCACAGATATATTTGTACATACAAAAGAATAATATATGCAGGGTTATTTTATTGTACCGTCATTGATTGCATCATTATTTCTGATAGCAAAATGATGTTGAAACAAGATGTTCAGCCATAGGAGACTGGAGAAATAAATTACGGCATGTCAGTAAAGCTTCTGTGTGGCTGAAATATGAGTGAGGAATGTGCTTAGGCACTGATATGAATTTACCGCTAAGATGTACAGACATAAAATATATGAAATATATATGTAGATATAAAAAAGTAAAGAATTGAATATTATTAATAATATGATGCCATTATTGTAAAGAAAACAGCAGGACAAAAGAGTACGTGTGTTGCCTTGAATATTTATAAAATATTTTTAGAATTTTCTTTAAAACAGTATCTTATTTTTTTATCTACATCTAGATACAGGACTAGTTATTTGGGACACAAGGATGTGAACTAGACTTTTACAGTGAATTAGTTTGTGAATTTTAATATATGAGATATATTACTATACAAAATAAACATTTAAAATTCATAACTTTGAGACGAGTGCAGAGTGCCAAGTGTTTATTTTCTTTTTGTTGTTTTTTTGTTTTCATCTGTTTTATCAGAGGTCTAAAACATTGGAGACAATACGTGACAGTTACACCCTAATGGGGTGTGGGAAGAGAACCACCTGTCATGAATTCTTTTAATTACATTCTCTTCCTCTTCCTCGTAATTACAGATGATTTATAGTGAATCTCTGGTCGCTGATATTAATGCAAGTGTATCATACCCTTAGGTAAAAAACAATTGTAATTGATAGGCTCAGAAACATTTTTAGAATAAAATACAAATCACTTCCTAAAGAGAAATCAGTCTCAGTCGCGGTTCCATAAATTGTATGTTTTGGAGATCACTGCTTTGCTTTGTATTGAACTCTATCCATGGCCAACATGAGTGTTAGAATCTGTTTCTCCTGTGAGTAATTTAATACCTAATATCATTCAGTTTGTTGTAATTAAATATGTACATGAATAAATTCAAAAGTATTCAGTGCAGCGCAAACCAAGTAGCTATACTGTACACATTGAGCAAATTTTCAATATCTTCAGGGTTCAGAACCATGTCTTATATTTAAAGCACATAATTTTCTAGATGAGTATCAGATTTTTCATTGATATATGGGTAATCATAATTGATCAATTCTCTTCACAGAGTGGTTGGGAGAAACATAAGATTAAGTTTTGAGCTACCCGATGTGAAGGTGCTCAACCAGGACAAGGAGTCAAACTGAACATAACAACTAAGCCTTTATTCTTTACCACAGTGGTAAGAGCAGAAGGCTAAAGAGAGTTAGGAATGTTCCATTTCTACCCATTGACTGGTATTAAGATATTGTCAGTGCAATGACAGGCAGCGCAAGTAGAGATAATCTTCTCACAGCTAAGGAGCCTTGAATAGAAGGCTCCTGCCATCTTATGAACCTGGGGGTGAGGGGAAGGGAGAGGAGACGGGCTGGGGGTGGAAAGTACTGAGTCAGAGTGGAGAAGTGTCTTAGTCAAGGCTCCCCACCCCAAAAGAAGGTCATAGCAAGAGCTCCTGAAAAGTGCTCCAGCCTGAGGTCCATCCCTTCCACCAGGAGGCCCACCCAGGCTAGGAATAGAGACATGCCTATGAACGTGGCTGGCCAGGGAGGGGGGGACTTGGGGGAGGCGAGTGGGGCTGGGTCCTTGTCTGCACCTCCCTCCAAAAACTGTAATGCCCTGGGTGTTCACAAAGTCTGGATGCGAGGGCTATTTTCCACTTTGAGACCTCCCAGGCAAAGCTCTGACGGCCTATGGTCAGGCTTGAAAGATCACACGTTCTAAAACTTCTAGCATTGTTTATATATGTCATACACATTATTAATGCAATTAAAAACCTGAATGTACAACCAATATTTCCTTATACAGAGAAAATAATTCTATAAAATATTTAAATTTACAAAAAGTGTCATTATTTTCCCTTTGTTTTAACCTCCTTGTATAGGTGACTCTTGGGGAGATTTTAATATTAAACAGGATGAAAATTGTTAATATGGTAACAATGTAAAATAGTTTGGGAAATAATAATAATTATACTGATTAAAATGCAGAGGAAACTTCTCTTTGTTGGGGACAAGTGGGTATTGGTAGGTGAAAATATGATTTGCATCCAAATATGCTTAGAAATTTCAAGTGACTCCATGAGCAAGTTGTAAATAATGACAGTGCATGGATATATTAAGATTTTAATCATTTCTGATAGAATTTGGTCTTGATTGATTTCATCTTCACTGTTTTATGGATGTCTGAGTCTAGTTGGAAACAGTCTTTAGGCTGCTCATCTGGCAGCAGGTGCACTATTTGCATAAGTAGAGTCTTACATGTGGGCTTGTGTTTTTGGAAGCCTCTAGATTTATGACACCAAATTATGTTTTATGCAGACGGAAGAAAATCTGATGACGTAATGGATGTTAGTATAAAGAAGAGTTAATTTAGTTCCCTTTAAAAATAGTAAATATTCTTACAGTAGCTCTGGTATAATTTTGGGTATATGAATTGCTTGCTTCATTCATGGATGTATAATTCTTATGTAGAAAATTTTAAAAGTAAATAAATGGCTTTGATGTTTAAAAATCATCTGCTTCTTTATTTTATTCAATTTGAGTCATATGTTTGAACTCTTTAGCAACTCTGTATTAGGTTTCACTAAGATTATGGATGTTATATGCCAACTCCATAATTATATATTAATTTAAATAATTTAAAGTAAGCATAATGACATACTTAATAATTTTTTTAGCATATATAATGTATTATGTATTTTTTTGGTATGAAAATACTTTAGGGGAAAAAAGTTGAAAAACAAGTTTCTTGTTTAAAATATGATACTGACCCATTTAGCTCCTGAATATTCATCTCTTTTAATTCTGATGTAAGAGACGTAGCATAGCGAAATGAGCGTTAGCTCTGACTCAGTTATTCTTGGATTCAAATCTGTGCTCTATACTAATTGTATGGCTAAACAGAAACTAATGAGTTGTTGCCTCGGTGGCATTTAAAAGATTATTAAAACCACCACACATTAATATTGAAATATTTTAAATCATATTTATGTATACATATGATATATGTGCATATATCTGTATAATATTGCATATATGTGAATATATATCTCAGATACTGAATACATAAATAAAATTACCTATCCTTCTTCAAGTAATTTATAGTCTAGTGATGGAGACAGACATAAATAAGTAGGTAGAAATGTAGGGTGTTATGGAAACATGTGACAACTTAAGGATAAAATGAAAAATAGAAACTCTGGGAAAAGGGAATATGATCCATTCATGTAGGAAACATAAAGAAAGACACAGAAGAATGAAACAAGATTGTATAAATGGGGAAGCAGTTTTTTCTTTATTGTTGATGGTTAAGCAAGAAGGAAACAGAGAAGATGAGGGTGTGGATGGGAGGCAGATTTTGTGTGTCATGGAAGGGAGTTTAGACTTTATCTGGTGGGACAATGATTATATTAATCAAAGAAGTAAATTTCTCTCAAAAAGATCCTTCTGGTAGTCATGTGGATAATGGATTTGATGAGTTAACTTTGGCAGTAGGAAGATGAATTAGATGATTATTGCCATTTTTAGAAGAGAGATGATGGCATTCTGAGCAAAGTGTTTAACGTGGATAGAAAAAATAGGAAAGCATAACAAGTATTTATAACTCATCTTAAAATTGTTTTAAAAGCATCTCTCAGTACAGTTTAAAATCTCACATTCTTATAATTTTTTTGACATTTCAAAATAGATATGACCAAACAAAGCAATGTTAATTTTAGTAGAAGAATTACATGTGAATATATAGATAGAGAGATACGATGCGCACACACATGCAATGTTCATTTGTACACGTGTGTGTCAGTTTCAGTCTGGAGTAGCTTGAGTGTGCATGCTAGAACACAATAAAACTCACTTTCACAGTTGAGCCTGAAAAGTAGAAAAATAAGAACATGGGGAAAGTTATTCAGATGTTTGAGGTTAAAGAGACAAAATATTTGGACCAGCCAGTGGCTGAGTGGTTAAGTTCCCACACTCCACTCCAGCAGCCCGGGGTTTTGCTGGTTCAGATCCTGGGTGCGGACTTGGCACCATTCGTCAGGCCATGCTGAGGCGGCCTCCCACATGCCACAACTAGAAGGACCTGCAGCTAGAATTATCTGACTGTGTACTGAGGGACTTTGGAGAGAGGAAGAAGAAGAAAAAGAAGATTGGCAGCAGATGTTAGCTCAGGTGCCAATCTTTTAAAAACAAAGAGAAATGTTTTTTCAAAGTTATTGTTAAACCATAAATATAGTTACATGTTTTATTTTATGTTTTGAAAAGTTCCAAGGCATTTTTAATTATTTCTAAATTGCATAAGCTGCTTTCAGGGGAAAACAGAGTGCCACTGTTACATGAGAGAGAAAGTGCGTCAAGGTTTGATCTTGGTGTAGGAAGCAAAGGTTTAGCTCCAGGTGAAAAACTCATACAGTTTACTGTAATTTCAGAGATGTTTGAACAATAAGTATAATTTATGAGCCATCACTATCCCTGTAAAAGCATGTTTTCATGACTTCTGTAACCATCTAAAACATTTTTTAATTCCATGGTGTCTGTGCAAACGAAGTTTAGTAATTCTGAGGAGTAAAAAAGTTTCCACGTTTTAGTGAAGAAAGAGTCCTTATGTCGTTTGATTGGCAGAAAATGCAGCAGAGACATCTATGATTTCTGATAGAGAGCTAAGCCAAATCTACATTTTTATTTATCCAATAATTTATTATGAGGTAATAAACACACACAAGAAAGGGAATGTTGAAATAAGCATCCGTGACTCCATTCCTTAGGTATAGCCAATTTCACTACTACATCGTACTTGTTTCAGATATTTGAATCATTACAAACACATACAGACAAGGTGGAAGCACTCTGTTCCCGTTTACTATTTCTTTGCTTCTATTTTCTTGAGACTCATTTTGTTATTACTTTTTCTTCCACTTCGTGATTTGAAAACAATATATATTTGCAAACTTCTTTTTCTGTTTCATACTTTCACTCAAAGCTACAAGATTTCACCTGAGTCCTCTCTCAGTCAGATATTAGAGACCTTGACACAGCTTTTCTGCTGTTACTAACACCTTTCAAATTTCATTTAATACCTATGTAGACTATAATAATGGAGCTGTATATTTATAATATCCAGTGGACATTTGTGATATCTTTTTATCAAAAATTCTATTGATATATAGTACACTTAGAGAAAATTTTAAAAAACATAATTGTGCATCTCAATTAATTTTTACAGAGTGAATAAACCTGTAGAACCAGCACACAGATAAAGAGGAAGACGTGACACATGATCATTGCCCTGGAAGACCCTTTGTGCCCTGACTCTGGCCGGTATTCCCTCCTGTGACAACTACTATCCTGACTCCTAATAATTTTAATTGTTTGATTTTTGACAAGTGGAACCATATAATCTATTCTCTTTTATGACTGGCTTCTTGCTTGTAATGCTATGTTTTTGATACCTATCCACTTTGTTGTGTGTAGATATAATTTGCTCATTTTAATTGCTATACATTATTAAATTGTATGAATATACCTCAGTTACGTTTATCTAAATAATGTCAAGGACATTTGATTTTATTTTTACACTTTTTGGCTGTTAGAAGCAGTGCTACTATGAATATCTGCCCCAGGTGTTTTGGTGCACATGTGTATATATGTCCACCTTGAAATAGAAATACTGTACCGTTGGGTCTGCAGATGTTGCTTTCTGGCAAACCACTGCTAAATGTTTTTCTAAAGGATATATGTCAATTTACCCTCCCATCAGCTGTGTACAAGAATTCCATTTTTACTATATTCTCATCAATACATGGTATTGTCTGTATTTTTCATTTTAACCACTGTAATGGGCTGTAATGATGATGAATTGAGGTTTTAATTTGTATTGTCATGATACTTAATGAATTTGAACATATCTGCAAACCTATACCTGCCATTTGGGGATGCTGCATCAAGAAAAGTCTACTCACTTCTTACTTATTTTTCCATTGTTTTCTACCTTGTTCTTGTGCATTTGTGTATATGTGTATACAGAATATATTGTGTATACAGAATATATATCCTGTAAGTCTTTTGTTCGATGTATATGTATTTACAATATTGTGTCTCACTGTGTAGTTTGCCTTTTCATTCTATTATAGTTTCTTTTTGATTAATGAAATCAATTTTATCGATATATTTTCCTTTATGATTAGCACTTTGTGTGTCCTGTTGAAAAAAAACTTTGCTTACAAGTTCATGAAAATATTTTCTTATAATATCTTTTCAGTAATTTGCTAGCTTTCATATTTCGATTATAATTCATCAAGAATTAATATTTGTGTATATGTCAGGTTGAATGATATTTAACTTTTCTGTGTGCAAAATTAGTTGACCCCACAGAGTTTCCTGAAGAGACCATCTTTTCCCCACTACAGTGAAGTGTTATCAGGTAACTATATTTGTAGGCTGGTTTTGAGACTGCTGTTCTGTTCCAGTCTGCTGCCCTAGCACCTATGTTGCCTGTTTTTGATTTTTTTTTAAGTAACTCTTCATATCTGTTAAGTGAAATAATGCATGTTTGTGCTCTTTCCAGATTGTTTTTGCCATTATTGGCATTTTGAGTTTTCATATAAAGTTTTACGTTAGCTATTTAATTATGAGAGAGAGAGATCTGTTAGTATTTTTACAGAGAATGCATTAACAGTATTTTTTTTTTTTGAGGAAGGTTAGCCCTGAGCTAACTGCTGCCAATCATCCTCTTTTTGCTGAGGAAGAGTGGCCCTGAGCTAACATCCATGCCCATCTTCCTCCACTTTATATGTGGGACACCCAGCACAGCATGGCTTGCCAAGCAGTGCCATGTCCGCACCCGGGGATCAAACCGGCGAACCCCGGGCTGCCGAGAAGGGGAACGTGTGAACTTAACCGCTGCGCCACCGGGCCGGCCCCACATTAATGGTATTGAATCCTTAAAATATGAAATCTTCCAAACCAAGAATCATATATCCCTTCACTTATTTAGTTTTCTGTTAACTTTTCTCAAGTATGTTTTGTAGTTTCAGTGAAATTGGTTCACACATTCTCCTTAGTTTTATCCTGGGTATAGTCCAGTTTAATCTTACATAAGAATATTGATTAGAATGAACTAATACCAGTTCTTAGGATATTGTGGAATGAATTCTGTTGTCTTGCTTTCCCAGAGCAGTGCTTTATAAAATAGTACTTCAATAAGCTGATTGCCAGTGGGCACGAGAGCTTTCCTTTATTTCATCCTTAAATGTCATCTAATATTTCTGCCTTCTATGCTATTTTTTGATACAAGGGGCTTATATTATTTTGTTGTGATTTTCACTCATTTCTTTCCCAGTGACTACTGAAATAACTTTGAATTTGGAAAATTTTATTAAATGAAGTTTGGCAACATGAGTCAGAAAATATTTATGTAAAAGTTTTCAAATCCATTTTATTTGTTAATACTTTAAAACAATAACATGCTAATTCATCCTTAGTACAGATCACAAAGGAGACATAATTTATTTATATTCAATTAATTTTATTATTTTATGGAAACATCTTTTATTTGAAATTACGTATTTACATAGGTATGCATCTATGTAAATGATTACAAGAAATTAAAAACTGTTATTTCTAGTTTTCTTTACTCTAAGTGTCAACCCTACAAAGGATTGAGACTCAGTGCTAAGAAAAATTTGTCTCCCTGCATATTTATGTGCTGAATTGCATCCCCCCAAATTCATATCTTGAAGTCCTAACTTCTAGTAAATCAGAATGTAGCTGCCTTTAGGGATAGAGCAGCTAAAGAGGTGATTAAGGTACAATGAAGTCATATAGGTGGGTTCTTAGCAATGTGATCGCTGTCCTTATGAGAAGTGGAGATTACGACACAGACGCACTCAGGGAAGATGGAAGACAGAGCAGAAGATGGTCATCTGCAGACTAAGGAGGAGTCCTCAAAAGGAACCAGCTCTGCCGGCACCTTCACCTCAGACTTCTCGTCTCCAGAACTGAGAGAAAATAAAATTCTGTTGTTAAGCCACCTACTCCGTGGACCTTTGTTATGGCAGCCCTACCAAACTAATGCAGAGAAAATATATCAAATCGTAGACAGATTATTTCCTTTTAATCTAAACCACAAGTGCAGTAATGCCTTTTACATTTTTAAGCTGAATAATTGAGGAAGACTTTAAAATATGTTTTTATACACACTTGTCCCTTGGAGTCTGGCCAAATATGTCATATTTTAGATAAACTCGCTATATATCTACTTATCTACTCCGGTGCATGTGTGTGTGTGTGTCTGTCTGTCTCATCATCTCTCTCTCTGTCTCGCTTCTCTCTCTTTGCTAGAAAATCTAAACACAGATTTTCATAACTCCCTGCAATGAATTCTGAACAATTCATTCACCCTCTCTAACTTTCTGTTTTTTTTAACCTTTGGACAGGAAGAGTAACACTCACCCTTCCTCGGTACATATGAAAGCTCTACAGCCATAGACTCGTAAATAAAGTAGCTAGCTTTCAACTGAATAAGCAAGTTGGAAAAAAAATCATTCTGAATTCATTAGCAGAGCCTAAAATTAAGCATCAAAGATATGTTTGATCCTATGAGTGTATGTGAGTGTAGCTACCTTCAAAATTCCATGACCGTTTAGAATACAGGATTGATTTACATTCTGTGTGCTTCTTATGTGGTTCGAATTTGAGTCCCGAGTCTCTGTGTGTCTGTCACGGTGTTTCTTCGCCCTGACAGCGCTTCAGAGTTGCCTGAGAAGCTTGTTCTCCTGTAGCATGCCTGGTCCTCAAGGCAAATCTTCAAGACACTGAGGCATAATTCTCAACGATTATGATTTAATAGGAGCCTAGTGGGTCCCAGCCAGCTGTATTTTTAACAACCTGGACAGACAATTTGGAGTCCCAGGTTGAGAATTATCACTTGAAGCAAATTACCTCATCTTAATAAGCCCCTCCTCCTTGTTGTCATATACAACATATTATTATTGACTGTCACCGAACATTTTCTTGTTATTTTTTAATTAAAAAAATTTTAAGATATAATTGACGTATTGTGTAAGTTTAAGGTATGCGGTGTGTTGATGTGGTACATTTTTATATTGCAGTGTGACAAGTACAGTAGCGTTAGCTAACACCAATATCATGCCACGTTATTATTTCATCTTGTGGTGAGCACATTTAAGACCTAGTCTCTTAGTAACTTTGAAATGTATTCTGTAGTGCTGTTGACTGTGATCACAGTGCCGTGCATTAGCTCTCCAGAACTTACTCATCTTATAACTGCAAGTTTGTGCCCTTTGACCAGCATCTCCCCAATTTCCCACTCCATCCCCCCACCAGCCCTGGGAACCACCATTCTAGGCTCTGTTTCTCTGAGTTTGACGCTTTTAGGTTCCACATATAAGCAATATCATACAGTATTTGTGTTTCTCTGTTTGATTTTTCTCATTTAGCATAATGTCCTCAAAGTCCATCCATGTTGTCACAAATGGTAGGATTTCCTTTCTCATTTTCTTTCTAACTTCTAAGGGGTCTCTGGCTTGGAAGTATTATGATAAAACTGTGAAATGATTTGAGAATATTAAGAAAATAAAATATTATTTTTCAGAATTTTGTGTTACGTGTTATATAACATTGATTACTTAACTTTCAAAACTAGAATATTTTTTTAAAGTTTCAGTTAAATCAACAATTAGTTTTGGTAGACGTTTTTGTTATTCTGAGTAATTTTGGAGGCTCTGTGTGTTCCAGGAATCAGAAAATATTTAGAAATGTTCTTTTTTTTTTTTTTTTTTTTTTTTTTTTTTTTTTTTTTTTTTTAAAGATTTTATTTTTTCCTTTTTCTCCCCAAAGCCCCCTGGTACATAGTTGTATATTCTTCGTTGTGGGTCCTTCTAGTTGTGGCATGTGGGACGCTGCCTCAGCGTGGTTTGATGAGCAGTGCCATGTCCGCACCCAGGATTCGAACCAACGAAACACTGGGCCACCTGCAGCAGAGCGCGCGAACTTAACCACTCGGCCACGGGGCCAGCCCCTAGAAATGTTCTTTTTAATACTTAATCCTTCATTACAACATAAGTGGCGAGGTGGGAAATTGTAGGGGAGATTATGGATATGGGCAGATAGGTTTTCATTACATGCAGTAATAAACCTCATATTTATACAACTAGTGATAGCAACTCAGTCTCTCCAGAAATTGCTAGGCTAACTGTCTGTAAGGGAATAATTTTTCACCAAATATAGTGCCAAAATAAGGGTTAATAATAACTTACTGATACGTGAGAAAATTTGATGTGAGATTAATAACGGGGAAAACTATGACATGAAACCAAATTATTTTCACTGTATGCATGCATTTACTTTTACATTTAGCATTTATTTTTAAATTCATGGTTCTTAGAGATTCAAATTCATTAAAATTACTTAAAGCAATCCATGCAACATTTATGACATAAAATATTATATTTTAAATATTATTAGGATGCTATATATATCCTATACTTTATATTTGGAAAGGATTTTAACATTTTAAATTTAAATTGTGAAAATTAAAAGGATATTTACCATCGTGCATTTGAAATTATTTGACTCTAAGTCTAGCCCCACAAACTTTTCTACAAACAAAATTTCTATTAACAGCAAATGTCTCATTTTTAGAGATTGCAACATTCATTTAAGATTTTATACTTTTTACACAGATATTTTGAAGCAATTTTTTTTCTTCTAGCCTCAAATTTTACCCCCAAAGGTGTAAAACTGGTATAACTTATAACTGACATATTTTTACATCTTGTCACATACACACAAATGTTCCAAAAAACTATTTCACCATTTACGTATATCCATCACACAGACGTGAAGTGATTTTGCTGCCATGTTTTACCAGACTTGTAAACAGCCTTCATCCAGCTGTGTCAGAGCCACATCTATTATAGCTGATGTATAATTGGCAAGAATAATTCTCCTCTCTTTAAAACCATAATTGTAACAAACACCTTCTAATAAGCATACAAAGTACAAAATAATCTGCCTCAATGAACAATATATTTTATGAAGTCCAATTACTTCCACTTAATGAAGCAATTATCAAAAGGTAAATCTGATGCCAAAGAGTATTTATACCGGCCAGTTTAAAACATTGTTAGTCTTTAAACCATTTCAAAGAATATCAGAATTTTTACGTATAAACCTTCTTTTTAAATTAATATTTTTATATTATAATTAAATTGCAAGATTTAAAAAAACACAATATAATAGACTTCAATTAATTTATTTTTTCCAAGTGTCTGTAGCAGAGGCATATGATAGATGATTATCATGCAAATAGTTATGTAAGATTGATTATTTTAACCTTCTCTTGTTCTTACATTCATACACGGTTTCTCATATTGACTCATTCAACCATTGCCAAACATTCAGTAAGATTCTTCAATGATGTGCTGTAACTCTTGGAATTCACATATGGGCATCAATCAATAAATTGAGCAAAATTCTGGATCATTAACCATTTAGATAAACATTATAATTTTGATCTTAGAATGTACATCTTCAATTTTATAAAATAATGAGCAGATTATATTGTGACTATTTCATAGTCTAATTCTGTATTCAAACATACCATAGAAAAAGCAAATCCATGACAATTATCATTGCAAAACTGTAGCATTTTTTTTCTAAATGCCCACCTTCACATGAATAAAAAGCTTCATTTCTACCAAAATTCTCTAGGTTCTGAAACATGATATTTCTTGACAACAACTTGATGTGGTTTTATCGTGGGAAGGCAGTTCTAATTTCAAGGTAGAATAATGAAGCTGGTTAAAATGACATTTTTGCTATGCTAAAGAAATAATTAGTTTTCTTCTAATAATATATGATATGCCAAAGAATTAGGAATTGTGAAACCTTCAAAAAGAAAGTTCAAAGAGTATTAGCCCTTATGTTATCATAGACCACCTTTAAACCACACTGCATATTCATTTTACTTCAGTCTATGCAATGCTGATTATAATACTGAATTGAACTTAAGATACTGAGCTGGGATCAAATATTCTGTTGGGATTTCTGTATTCCATTGGTGGCAAGTTATATCTGTTAAAGTTATTTCAAAGTCAGTTTTCAATATAATGTTTTCCACTTAAATATTTATCCATTATAAATCAAACATGAATATCTGATTCCATAAAATGGCTTGAGACCTGACTGAAATACACATGCAGAGAAGTTCTGAAGTTTTGAGAAAATAATCGAAACATCCTGGAAAATGACATTATTTACAAAGCATGCATATTTAAAGTCTTTATAGTCTACTTTTATTGGTTACTTAACTAAATTCTTTCATGTTCATGAATAAACATAATCATATATAATCAATAGAATATCAAAAATTTGATAGAGTTATGTTGTGTGTTAAGGATGAGGACTTTTCTAATTCAGTAGACGCTGGATTGGAAATATAAGAAACTACTGGGTCTCCACCCTCTGTATCCGGCATTAAGCCCTCCTGAGCTGGTATTCATCTTTTTTCACTAGTGATTCAAAGTCGGAGATTAATTGTCTACCTTTCAGGTTGCCTCATGGAGAGAGTAAAATAATCGGTCACTCACCTAACCTGATTAACCCTGGGTAATCACCCAATATGGCTGTAAAAGGAGCTAAAAATAAACAAAGTTCACCTATTTAGAAACAATTTGGAAAGTGGTTTCAGGATAAAAGGAATAAACCTTTCAAAGCAAAAGGATCAAATTCACCTCTTACATCCCTTTAGAGTGATACATTCACGGATGCTGATGTGTTTTTTAAACTATGTCAGCATGGCTATGAGACCAATGCCAGTGAAAAATTTTGTTTACAGTGTAACTTCCATTTCTGCTAGAATTTTGAGTGTTAATACCCACAATATTACTTCTAACTCAGTCCATCTAGTGATAAATGAAATGGCAAATGAAAGAAATTTAATGATATCATCAAACGTTCTCAGCGAGGAACCATTTGCTTTCCTAGAGCGTGGCTTTCGGCATTCAAACCAAATGTGATTTATGTAATTGTTTTTGCTGAGTTAAAATTTGAAGTGATAAATGTTAAGAAATACTATTAATACATAGGCATATTCATAGGCAGCCAGCAGCAAAATTAAAAAGAGAGTTTTAAAATTTACTGTACTCCTTGCAAACACAGGGTGTTAAGTGGTACATTTTCAGAGGAGACGTTTACTCTAACAGTCTGCAGTTATTAGACTAGATCTGCTGAAACGACAATGAAATGTATTCTAAATATTGCCACACTCACAATACCAAATCAGAATAAGAAACCATGGATTCTATTTAAATATTGATATGCCCTAATATAAAGTTCAAGTCTCACTCCTTTAAATACTCAAGTTCAGTGCTGACCGTGGGATAGAATTGTATCATCTGTGCCCTCCTCTTTCACCTCCTGTCATCATCATCATCTCCTAGAGTTTCCATATACACTCTCTCATCTTTAGAAAACCCAAGCAAATAGGTATTATGATTTGCATTTTTGTGCGTGAGTAATCTCAGAGAAATTATGCTATTATACATCTCCCAGATGAAACTTATTTCCAGCACACATGACCTGCAAGATAAGCAAGCTTTGACCAAGTGAGCATTCCTTGCAGCAGCAGAAAGAAGAGAGGATACACTTTTTTATGGCTACACTTGTTTAAGAAAAAGAGAAAAGGAAGTAAGCCAGACAAACAGTTTCATATAACAGCAAAAGGCATGGCTATGGAGCTAGCATTAAGTATTCCATGGGGATGGATATGAAGGAGAACGAAAAGGACTTCAAATTTTCTTCAAGAATTATCTCCTACCATGGAGGTGAGAGGAATACATATCATCTCTTTAGAAATCCTAGGGCTGTGTTGAAGTCCACCAATACTTGAGGATGTCCAAGAAACAGGAATACAATTCAATGATGGTTCGTTTTTCTTCACAACAAAACAGACTACTAACCAAAAACAAGTGTTATCAGAACTTAGACCTGTTTTTATCTCAGACCTAGGCTTCCAAGGAAACATAATGTGTCAGAGCCTTTTGGAAACATTGCAAGGACTTTAGTAAGAGTGGTAAAAAAATAAATATTTCTTGCTGGGATACAAATAATATGACTGGATCTGAATGAAATATACACATAGAAGATGAATCTTAGTAAAAGAGAAAACTCACTCAAAAAATATAACCCCGCATTAAGGTATTAAGCTGTACGTTGGGTATTAAGCTCTACCCAAATATAGTGCAGTGGAGTTGGGGTCAGTAACAGTGATCCACACATGGCCCTGTGGTGTGACCGCCATTACCACAGTCTACATTGGCTTGGAGAGATGGGCGCGCAGCCTTCATTTGGTAACCTATTTTGGTGGCAACTTGATTTTTGGTTGGGAAAGAGCTTCTTCATAGATGTCATCTCCTCCCTCTCAGGGAAGAAGCTGGCACTGTCTTTGGATAGTCCATTGTTGTAAATATTGATGGTCTTTGAAGGGAAGGAGGAAGCAAAGATGATCACCAACGATGTTAAGGTAGGTATATATTACTTCAACATTTCAAATTTCACTTTATTTCTCCGCCTCAGATGAAACAAGTATATCATATACTTCTCTCTGAATTATGAAAGGCAGTATCAAAGTATGCAGTGTGTCATGATCTTAAAATTTTTTTCTACCTGGATCCACAATTACAAAGTGGATCCAACGTTTTAAAAAAATGCCTTTGAAGAGACTATCTACCATTAAAGCATATTGCTAGTCTAATCAGCTTAAATATGAAATCAACATGAATAGATCTTAATAATAATTACTTGAAGAGTTTTCTATGAATTAAAATTCATGCATATGGTAAATTCAGACTTTTTTTGAAATCCAAGTATGCTATTTATTTTCTATTATACTATTTTAGAACTCTGAAAATTAGCTTAAGTAGGGAGAAATAGGCACAGAAAAACACATTTGTTCACATATAAATGTGAAGATTTAAATTGACTTTCCAAATTTATGAAACATTCTATGTGTACACATATGAAGACCATTGTGCTGTGTTCAGATTACATTATATTTCTCATTGTGTAAAACTCCTGCATGTAAATAAAGAAAAACAATTATTTGAAAATGTTTAACTTTTGGAATGCATTGTGTTGCATAACAACGTGGTTTATTTATTAATAAAGTATAAATAAAAGTGATCCACAATTATTTTAGTTTTCAAGCAAATCACTGAATGATCTTATCTCTTTTACATTCTACACTGATTACTTGCAAAGAAAGCAGAGATGGTTGATTCCTAATCTTTATTCTGTACAGCTTTGTCAGTTTGGAAGAATATCTAGGATCAAATCACAGAGTAAAATTACATCTTCCTAAAGATGCAGTTTTTCTCTAGATATTAAATATCTCCCAGATATTAGCAGTATTAATTCTGTTGTTAAATAAGCTAAGAATACACTACATGTTACCAGGTGAGTGTGCGAAGACTAGAAAAAACCCACTCCATATTCTGGATGATATTTTAGTCTCTCCTCTTTAACATAATAGAAAATAATTAATAACAAACTTTTATTTAAGTTTTCATTTAGTTATTTTTGAAAGCCAGTGTTTTATATGCAGCCAATTAAAGGTTCGAATGCATTGCATGCTGAAAAAAATAGGATATACGTAATTTTTGTCTAATATTTCCATTTCAAATATTAGGTTGAAAACTTTTCAAATTTTTATTCATATGCTAATATTTACTGCAATTTTAGAATATGGCAGTTTGGCCATTAATGGGTTTTCATGCAAATACAATTTTATTCAAAGCAGACAGCGCCTTTGTGTTCTTGAGGTGAGGCCATTTCCTGAGAGTATGCAATGTAAGAAGCCGACCAATCACGTCCAGGGGGAACTGAACAAGTGTAACCTGCTGTGTCACCTGCTCCTCGTTAAGTAGAAATCTGTTTGTAAATTGCATAAAGGCCGAAAAGATGTTTTGAATTGTTTGAGATTTGATCTAGTTCTTAATTCCATTAATTGAAAAAATTCTATTTATTTATCTGATTCTATGTCACAAGTTGACTGCATCTCAGAAAACTAATTCCATGGACAGGGAGCCTCCAGTGATGGCTGAGGTCCTTCTTCATGGTCCTGAAACCCACATGTTCAAGTTTTCCGCACTTGTGATTGCCATTCCACGTGCCTGGCACAGAGGCAATTAACATGGTATAATTAGTAAGGCGTGGCTCCCATTTAAAGTGCTTATTGAGGGAGATGGATTGATGGATAGATAGATGGAAAATAGATAAGCAGATTGATAAATTGCATGTGTAATAGTAAAGATGTCCTTCAGTTTTATTTAAGCACAAAAGGCTTTTGGAGGAGGTAATGCTATGGGAGAAAAGTGTAACTTGTGCTGTGTTCTGGAAACTGTATGTGTGAAGGATAGAATGTGATAGAATGTGAATGCGAGACTACCGTAAGAGGATGAGTCAGAAATCTATCACAGAGATTCAGACAATGATGACACTTCTGAAACTAAAAGCGGGGTAGTAAGAGTGGGGAGGGAAGAAAAACTTTAAGCAAAATTGGTCTGGTAACATTGGAAGAACGTGTTGCTGATTGTGTGAATGACGTTTGTAATAAAGAGTTAAACTCAACTTTGGTGTTTGCCTGCCAACAGCTTCCAGGCCTCTCACCTGCCTCTTCTGGTGCCCCACACCTGGGCAAGCTGAGGAGGAAGCAAGTGCCCCCATCTAGCTGCTGCAGGAGATTCAATCCACCCAATCTCCTCCTTCTCGTGGGAACCCTCCCCCAGGCCCACCCCCAAACTCAATAAAAGCCCTGAGCCAGCCTGCTTTCCTTGCTCCCTCAAGCCATTTTCGAGCTTGAGACTGCTCTGCTCATCCCAGAGGCCTCAGTTATGTAAGTGATAAACCTTTTCTACCTTCTTGGTGTGTGTGTGTGGCATCATCTGTCTCCACATTCTAACCAACTTTCGTGTGGAGGTTCTTCCTGTTTTTCCAAAGAGGCCAGGTCCCAGCAGTGTTGAGGAGCATTGAATTCAGCATGACTTCCAGATTTCTAGTGTAGGTTACAAGGTGTTGATGTCTTTTTGATTCTCAAAAGAAAAAAACAGTGAAGGGGTTGGATCATAGTGATGAAATTAGAGGTTGTGGTGGTTTTTCACTTTTATACCTATTGCATTTAAGGTGCATGTTCAGGTTTTAGTTTTTTAGTCCATTTTTTGGCTTATGAGCTCAAAGGAGAAAATACAGAATTCAAGGTCATTTTAATAAAAGGAATAGTTGAAAGTATGAGAAAACCCAAGGTCAGCCAGAAAAAGTGTTTTGAGAGTAAAAGAACAGGAATTATCCACAACTCATATAATTTACCTTTTCTATTAAATGTTCATTATGGAAATAATAGTGAAAGCATTTCACCCGTTTTTACATATTAAGTTCAAATGACAATTCAGTGTTAGATTAGAAGAAATAAATGATCCTAGCATCAGATGAATTCTCTCATTTAATATATATAGCACTTCTCAAATTTTTTCACAATTTTAAGTATTTTTTGAGATATTTCAGAACTAAACCAGCTGCTTCTAGTAGTTTCAGAAGCTGACTTCCACACTATATGGGCTAATTACAAATATTCCTTTACGTTTGAAATGTTTTAATAGCATAGTTTCATGCAGAACTAGACATTGGTTTGCTCCCAAATTTGTTTAAAGATGCACCTATTGTTGATACACAATTAGAAAAGATAAAATCATCGAGGACTGTCTCCTGGTTCCTGCCATATTGGGCCCTCATTTCGCCAAACCATATTACAAGGTGGAAAAAACACAGAATAAAAATTCGGGTAAAACATTCTTTCCGGACGTTGCATTGCTGAATGAGACTAAATCCATCTGGAATAGACGGATTCTCCGTGCTGAGTGGACCTCTGCCCAGCTGATTCGATTCTTTATTTCTTTTTGTCACTTAGAAGTATTTGGTTTCAATTACCATTATTGCAGCATTTCTATATCTAAGCACACCATCTCTAAACATTACTACACTGCATTCGAGTAACCCAAAATTCTATGCTCTGATTAACTTATTCAGATGGATAGGTAACTAAATTTCTTTGGCCAGTAAGGTCATTTCAGTAACCCAGAGAAGCACAAAACAGCGATCTAAAATTAACATATCTTTGTAATTTTGTTACTTACAATGGATACTTCTAAAAAACATGAAAATGTAAAATTAGTTTAATCTGGGGGGAAAAGAAAACCTCATTTTTAAATCTCGTTCCTGCCAATTCTCATAAAATATATGTACGTATTTATTAAAATTCCTAATCTTATAATTAAATGACAAAAAGGAACACTTTTCCTATATTTAAAATTTTAACACTCATATTTCTCTACTTTTTACTTATATGAAGTTGTCTTGAAGATCGGAGAATTAGATTTCCTATTCTTTCCTCTCCCTTAAACTTACCTTTTTAATTCTTATAAACTCATTGCCCCTATTTTTTAAATCTAACACATTTAGAATCAGTTTTTCACAAGCAAAATTGTGTATAGGAATTAAGTCAGTTGATTGGAACATTGAAGTCTGATCTCATCAAAAACAGCCCTTCTCTCTCTTTCACCTGGAGTTGCATAATCTTTGCGACACTAAAACAGTCTGTATCTAAGCCATCACTCATTTTGATTTATGAGAGAAAAGGTAATTGAGTTCATTTTCTAAGACAAGGTACTTGTTACACAGAATAAATGAAGAGTTAGTGTAACAGTTGCCATCATAGGAAGCTGGGACATGTGTATTGTCTGAATTGGATTTAAAATATCCTGAAAAAACAACTTCGGGAACTATTGTGTAATATTTTAACTGAAATCATCTGGCAATATATTCAGGAAAAAAGATCATAATGAAAATATAGTTTAAATATAGTGTTTTGGCTTTATTCCGGTTAGTGCCTCCAGAAGGCAGGCCTTGTTGAGGAGAACCAAGTGCTCTGGTGTATTTCCAAAGGGTTCCTTTTCCCCTCCCCCTGCTGGAAGCAGGAGGAGAGTTTTCTCTAATATTTACAGTGCAAACCTGGTAGATCTCCTGGACATAACCAGTACCAGGACAGGAAAACCTGAACTATGATTGACAAATTGTTGGTGGCTTAGTGTTGACAAGCAGACATAAGCATATGTGAAATGAATGACAGCAGTGATGTAAAAAATGGGAGGAAGGAATTAGGATTATTATGTTATTATAAGGTACATGCACTACTTATCAAGTTGTTAATGTTATTTGAAAGTACACTTGAATTAGCTGTAAATGCGTGTTGCAAACTCTATGGCAACAATTTAAAAATAATAAGAAAAGTATAACAGATATGCTAAAAAAGGAGAAAAAATGGAATCATACACATGTGATCACAAAAGGCAAAACAAGTGAAGACAAAAATAGAAACAAAGAACAAAGGCAGCAAATAGAAAACAATAATGGATATGTAATATAGTAATCCAGTGGTACTAATAATGACTTTGAATGTCAACTGTCTAAATGCACCAATTAAAAGACAGAAATGGTCAGAGTGAGACAACAAAGAAGACCCAAGTACATGTTTTCTACAAGAAACCCATTTAATATATAAAGACACATATAGACTACAAGCAAAGGGATGATGAAATATATACCATACTAAGAGTAATCAGAAGAAAAGCAAAATTAGCTGTATTAATTTTAGACAGAATTGACTTCGAAGTGAAGAAAGTGGTCAGTGATAAAGAGAAGCCTTACATAGTGATAAATGGGTCAATTCTCCAAGAAGACATAACAACCCTTAACGTGTATGTAGCTAACAGTGTCAAACTAGTGAGGGAAAAACTGATAGTGAATTCATCCATTTCTCTTGGCAGTTCTTTCATAGTGGAGACTTCAACACCTTCTATCAAAATAGACATCTGGCAGGCAGAAAGTCAGTAGGACTGTTACCCAGAATATACAAAGAACTCTTATACTCAACAATAAGAAAACAAACGACCTAACTAAAAAGTAGGCAAAGACCTTAGCAGATACTCACCAAAGAGATATACAGATGTACCACTATGCCGGGGGATATTGATGAAAGGAGAAGCTGTGCATGTGTAGGGGTAAGAGGTATATGGGAAATCTCTGTATCTTTCTCTTAATTTTACTGTGAACCTAAATCTGGTCTAGAAAAAAATCTTAGAAATGTTTTTGAAAATGATACTGATAGTATTTCAAACTAACAAATTTTCATGGAACAAAGTAGGCATACCAAAATATGATATACCTCTCAAGAAATGTCTGATCAAATTCTGGCTTGGACAAAAGCTGCCATTTGAAAGCCGCAAAAAGTTTTGTTTTTCCAAATATTGTTACTTGATGATGTTACTTGAAGACACTTTGAGACAGAATGTTCCTATGTTTGGGGGAAAAAAAACATGGAATTTGTGTCTTTGTTATGTGTTGTATGTCCAATACTTTCGGCAATTGGGCTGTCAGGATCCCCATTTCACAGTGGGACGATAAGAAAGGTCATTAGAGGCAGGAAGCATCTCCCAGACAATGTCACCATGAAGGAGCCGCTTCATTGCTGAGTGGGATTTCCTTCTTCCCTGTTGAGTGGTTCAAGAAGGCCTATCATCCCCCCCACCCCCCACTTAGGATATATAATGTCAGTGTTAGTGTTGCCTTAATAGCACCAACAGTAAGATTCAGAAAGTAGGCAGTGGAAATAATTTACATAATAATTTACTAGATAAGGGTCAGAAGTAAATACTTATCTCAGGCAGAGTATGAAGAAGTTGATCCAGATACTTGGCCCAACCCAGTGAACTATGTGGCTGATGAACAGCCTCGAGAAAGGACTGTATGAGCAACCTGAATTAAAAATTTAGAATCAAATTCTTACTAAAAGAGTAGAATATTTGAGGGCCAGGAATTGTGAGACAGTCCCTATTTTGAGTCGGCAGAGAGATACTTTCCTCTCTCTTCTGGAAGTTTCATGTGTTGGGGGACAAAAGGAAGGCCAATCCTGGTGTGAAGCTGAGTGCAGAGTTTGACTAGAATATTTATTAGGAATTTTGCTGCATTAGTATATGGACTTGGATGATTGTTTTTGTGCTCTGATTACAAATTTACATAGGTTTGAGTGATCCCTAATTCTATTTTTCTCACATGAACAATCTTAGAGAAAGTCCTATATACCTATGATTAAAATTCTGGTTTTAAAATTCAAGAATCTATTGCACAGGGGCTGGCCCAGTGGCACAGTGGTTCAGTTCACATGTTCCGTTTTGGTGGCCCGGGGTTGGCCGGTCCAGATACCAGGTGCAGACCTATGCATCATTTGTGAAGCCATGCTGTGGTAGGCATCCCACATATAAAGTAGAGGAAGATGGGCACGGATGTTAGCTCAAGGTCACTCTTCTTCAGAAAAAAGAGGAGGATTGGCAGCAGATGTTAGTTCAGGGCTGATCTTCCTCAAAAAAAAGAAAATCTATTGCACAAATGTCATAATTTTTTTAAATTGTGGACTTTATTTTGTAGGAAATAATTTATTTATATGTTAAATTTTAGCCCTGATACTTAATTAACAACATTTGAAGCTGAAAATATATTTATTTTGCATAAATCTACCTGATGGACATCTAATAAAACTAAAATGGATTTTTTTTTTTTTTAAAGATTTTATTTTTTCCTTTTTCTCCCCAAAGCCCCCCGGTACATAGTTGTGTATTCTTCGTTGTGGGTTCTTCTAGTTGTGGCATGTGGGATGCTGCCTCAGCGTGGTCTGATGAGCAGTGCCATGTCCGCGCCCAGGATTCGAACTGACGAAACACTGGGCCGCCTGCAGCGGAGCGCGCGAACTTAACCACTCGGCCACGGGGCCAGCCCCAAACTAAAATGGATATTTAAAGAATCGATCCCATATCAAATACAAAAGAGAACTTAGGAAATAAAGCGTTAGCGGGATATTTTGGGGAGTTTTTGTACCAGTTGTATACAGTTAACCATTATATTGTATACACCAAGGAATGAAATTTTATTTTTAAAGACATTACTTAAAGCTGTATGGTTCTATGGAGATTTCAGGTTATGATGGGAGATGAGAATCCAGAGCACCATCAGCACGTCAGTGGAGGCTTACAATCCCGATGTTTCCTCAAATATGAATAAAATGGTGGAGGAGCATAGAAGTCATAAGTAATGAAAGTAAAAAGGAATAAAATTATTGCTTTTCAGCAAAGCTTTAAAAGCAAATATAGCAAAGCAGTGGAAGAGAAAATGCTCAGCGTAGAGAGTAATTTGCCATTGTACCACCACATTTCTAGTGGATGGTAGGTTTTGTCTCCCTTCTTCATAAATATGTTCATTACACACCCAATTTAGAGCAAAGTTAGCCAAAGAGTGTTTTAACAATAAAAAACAGTTATTTTCCATAAGATTTTTTTTTAAAACATTGGCACCTAAGCTAACATCTGTTGCTAATCTTTTTTCTTCTTCTTCTTCTTCCCAAAGCCCCCCACTGCATAGCTGTATATTCTAGTTGTGAGTGCCTCTAGTTGTGGCATGTGGGACACCGTCTCAGCATGGCCTGATGAGCAGTGCCATGTCCCCACCCAGGATCCCAACCGGCGAAACCTTGGGCTGCCAAAGCGGAGCATGCGAACTTAACCACTAGGCCACTGGGCCGGCCCCTCATGTGATTTTTTGAGCTACATAAGCCTGTCATTAGGTAAGCTAGAGGATCTTAATTCAAATTTGAGACAAAATGTGAGCAAGAATACTTTTTTAGTTCCCCATTGAAGAAAAATTATTTTACCAACACTTTAGTTTATTTCCTAACATTTAAGAAGGACATGCTTTTTTCTATTTATACCACTAATTTGTCCAAAATAGAGTGACAGTACCCCTCAAGCAGATCACCACTGCACAGCTTTATCTCTGATGTTGTTGACACTCCATCCCACGTCTTCTTGTGAAGAAGCAAAACAAGTCCATTCATCAGTTAACCAACCAGTCCATCAAATCTGAAATATGTAAATGGCCTGTAAAATGTGTTCAGACAAATAATTTTTCCCAGAGCCAAGCAAGGCCTGAATTTGATAATACAGATGTACTATCTTACGTAATTGGAGGGCCGTGGTTTAATTAACAGTGGCACACATGGACTATTTAATGTACTTGGCTAGGAAGTATAAAGCCTGCATGCCACCTGGTCCTGTTCACCTGGGTTAAGAAGTCTGTCTTTTAAAAAAAATTTTTACTGTTTATATCAAAATTTTGGTTTACTTTCCATCAGATTAATTTAACAGTGCATTTTTAAAGGATGCAGATGTTTTTAATCTCTTCATCCACATGACCCTGCAAATGCACACTAAGTAGCACAAAGTGGCACTGAATAAATATTCCTAGATGAACAAAGGGTTGAAAGTGCAGAAGGAACACAGTAATGATAAGTAGGTTAGAATGAAAGAGAGCAAATAGGGTTAAATAATCGAGACTAAATATTTCATTTGGAAAATACATATTTTCATGAGTTTGGGCTGAAACAGACAATAAAAATAGCTGTTAATTATGATAGGTAAGAATGTAAATTAATGGATACTTTAAGGAAAGACATTTTTTTCCCCACATACTTTTTTTTGAACACTTACACTGTTTTCTTTCAAATTTAAAACTTCCTTAAAGTACGTTTTCTTTGAATCGCCAATGAAAAAATGTCAACAGTTACTGCCCTTTCTAATCTCTGATGGCTTTGTATTAGAAGCACGTTTGCCTCACTCCTGGTTTTCACATGGACAGGTTTTCCCTGAGGATGTTCTTAGGCAATCTTTTCTTTCACTCACTTTATCCCTAAATGGGGAAGTGGGACTGTGACTTGCCTGATTGTTAATCTGAGAAGAACAATAGCACACGTCTGTCTCACCCCATCCTCCCTAGAGCCAGCCTGCTCCACAGGCACAGAGTCTGCTTCCCCCCTCCAGGCAGTCACTGTGCAGGAGCTCTATTCTGTCGGGTGGGCAGAGCTGGTGCCATGTGGTCTGGACCTTACTGAGTAAGTCGGCCGGAGTCTGAGATCAGTATGAGGCTCGCTTGACAAGCAGCCCTGAGGGGCCCACTCTCCAATCTGTCCTCTCTCAGGAATGAAGTTGAAATTCTGGACCCATCTGCTCCTGTTTTGACTTATGTCTCAACTTGTTCAAAACCCAACAGGGATGGAAGGTGTATTTATTTTCATCAAGCTATGTGTTTCCTTCTGTATCAAGGCACTTGTTTGAAGCTTCTCCTCTTCCTTTAATTGATTAAGCTATATATAATGCCAAAACTTCTCTATCTTTGTAATCTGAATTTTAACGTGATTACTGAGTTTGAGTTTCAAAATAATATTTTCCAGTTTCTTACAATAAAACCCCATACTTATTTAGTTCACTGATGTTTTCTTTCTAGTTGAGCTTGTGAAAACGATGCCTTCTATCTTTTTTTTTTTTTTTGGAAATTACATATTTCAAGTCTCTCCCCTGGAACCCTGAAGGAATTCTCATCTCCCTTGAGGTCTATATATTTTTTGCCACAGGGATCTTGGGTAACGGGGTACAATTTTACTGTTGGAACTCTGTTCTACACCGCCTGATCTCTACTTCACATTTTTAATACTGAGGGACAAAATAACTTTGAACTCAGAGGAGGAGTCAATAGTATGAAGAGAAGGAAATTTATCAAAATATATGGGCATTACTAAAGTAGAGCCTCTTACCCAGGGCATTTTGTTGTATTTTAATTGGCAAAGAGGCTAATGTTGGCTTTTGTAAAATATTGGTTTGGTTAGGATTTTAGACATTAACTTTCTGTAGAATAAAATATCAAGAAGTATTTATAATATTTTTAAAATTTAAGATCTGCTAAGATCACTATGTGATCTGGTTTAGCATAATTTCAAATTTCTCCCTCTTATAGTCCTTTATTTCTGCTTCCAATATGGTAACATGACTTTTCTTTAATAACCAGCCTTGCAATTAGTTGTTGCTTAATAAATATCCATATTATAAAATAAGTGCCTGTTTCTCTAATCCTTTTAACTTAGATATTTCTGAGCATATCATTGGCGACTGTACTCTCAGGTGTGTATTAACCTTAATGAACTCCTGTCATTCAGAATTTTAATTTTTGCCTCCTATTGAACTTAATTCATTTACCAAATATATGTTTACCACCAGTTATAACTAGGTGTCTACTATGGTAGCTATCAAACATTAAAATTTGAAAATATCCACAGGAAAAAATGGAAGAGAGAAATTTCCAAGAACATATCTCTCCTGCATTTTAAATTTTTTCCAATTAAAGAAAAGACATTTCGCTGAAGGTTCCTAGAGCATTTAAAGTATAGTTCAATAACAAAAAATTCCAAGATTCATTATATTTATTCAATAATTTTAGAACAAGATACTCATTCAATTAGTTCCAGGTCCACAGCCTCTTTGCTAGAGATTAGTACAATAGTTGGAAGATTTTTTAAATTGAACTTGATGAGTACATTGAATATTTAGTACTAATTGAATAATTATTACTGAGTACCTAGTATGTATACGTTTACTATTATCGTATGCGAGAAATTGAAAATTAAATTCATCATGGCCAGTGCCTTCACAGATCTCTCAGTCTTTGAAGTGTGTGTGTATGTGTGTGTGTGCACACATGCATGCACATGTGTATGTGTGTTAGAGTGACCAAGGGTTAGTATTTGTTTCTACTGTCCTGAACATTCTTATGTACATGTGCCACCCTACGTATACACAATGAAATTGATGCAGGGTCGGTGAGCCGAGGAGTCGAAAGAAAGATCTGTTAGACTCTTAAGATCTGGCAGTAGTGCTCTTTTATTTAGAGAATAGTAAGGAATAGCATGGGGACAGGACCCATGGGCAGTCAGAGCTTCTGCTGCATGGGGACAGGACCCACGAGCAGGACATGCTGCTGCTACTGCCGCTGGCATGGGGACAGGACCCATGGGCAGTCAGGGCTGCTGCTTGGGGACAGGACCCATGGGCAGTCAGAGATGCTGCTGGCATGGAGAGCTGCTGCTGCCCCCGCTACTGCTACCGTTGGCATGGGGAGCTGCTGCTGCTGCCGGCATGGGGACAAGACCCATGGGCAGTCAGAGCTGCTGTGTGGGGACAGGACCCGCGGGCAGGAGCAGCTTCTGCTGCTGCCGCTTCTGCTGCAAAATTGGGTGGAGAGTAAGGCTAAATTTAAGGCATAGGTATGTGAGTTATCTCTTTACAAGACAAAGGGATATGTAAAAAAGTTAAAATGGTATCAGTGCCCATAGGGTCCGACCATTTGGCGGTCCCACAACTTTTAGATAAGAATCAAACCAGATTGAGTAAATGGCAGAAGTCACTGCTTAAATATTATCCTCAGCTAAAGACAAAGGAGGATTTGGGGGGGGGGGGGGGTCAGTTACATGAGGTTGCCAGACAGTAAACAACTTAAGTCCTTGTCTTCCCCATGAAGAGTTTCCAGAGATAAGGCCATCCCCCCTTCCTCCTGGTGCAGAGAGGGAGGCATGGAGATTTCCTTCACAAATGCAACTGTCTCTGATCAAAGGGCAAGCAAATTCCACTCCTCGGAGCCTGCTTCTCATCTGAAGTTTTAAAATTAACCAGCCTAAAATCCTTATCAAAATGATTTCTCCTGTTGGAATTACATAATTATGAGGAAAAACACAAAAATGTTTGTGTTTGCATTTGGGACAGGTAGGAGATTTAAATTAGCAGGGGAAAAAATATGGTTTTGTCATCAGATTCTTAAAGAACTCTGGTTTGGTTCTTTGTTTCTTCACAGAAAGTGCTTTCTCATCTCTTGGGAACATAGTGGCGTGCTTTCCCTAAACACCTTCAGCTGTTCTTCTTCACTTCTAGTTTCACCAGCTGGTACAGAAAAATATCTTCCTTAAAGCCTACGCAATCTTGCTGTGGTTGCTGAATTGTTGGACATAGTTGTAAGGAGAGGAGATGGTATTCCACCGGGAAGTAGCACTCTCAGACATGTCTACAGGCGGTGAAGGGATAACATGAACGAGAAATTCAATTGAGAAAGATGTTACAAAAACCTGAAAAAGTATATAGTTTTGTTAGAAACTAAAGCCACTCCTGAAGATCTAAATGTTGGTCTCTTATGTGGGAGTATTGATTTTGAGTGATTTTTCTCAGTATACATGAGGCAGTCTATTTGAATCACTTGTCCTGAACAGGCCCTTGTATATTCGCAACATATTTTAAGTTCTCAACAGGGATTCAGAAAGACAAATGAGACCAGGAAAAGACAATGCATGAAAGTACCAGATGAGCAAGGGAGGGGATGTTATCAAAAGTCAAGGAATGTTTCTAAGTATTTCATTCATATGATGAATCTCTCTCCATTTATAAAGGTATTTTAAAAAGGTAATGGATACATTTTCTTTTGAATTATTTTCACACCACAGTTTTTGCTTCAAGATGATAGAATTTTTTAAAAAGTGCTTAACCTAATATCAAAACACCACATAAACTAAATGAAAAAATTAATTGAAACTAGATCTTTGGCATCAATCAGCCTATTTTCGTGGCTAAATTTTACATTTCTCAATTGACATTTTATTTGAGTACCAAGTGCCATGCTCCTCCTCTGCTGAATTCACCCACATGCTGAATTTCCTTTCCTCTGAAGAAGTCAAACTAGGAACTTCCTTTTCTCCTAAGGTAACATAAAATTGGACAACTCATGAATGAGGACAGCAAGAGCTGGGCATCGTTATGAATGAATCTGTCCATGCCGAATGAAATTTTAAGGTGTCAAAAACATTATTTCTGTTTAATTTGGAAGTCAATTTTCCTTCTAAATGATAGACCACTTTTTCAAACTTTCCTTTTAAAAAAAATCAATTTCAGTATATTTTATTTGAATTTCCTGTCTCTTGAGGTTTGGTGTATTGTCCATATTCCTCTTTTTGTGGTAAATGTCAGTTGTATCTTATCATCTATTTCATACAGGAATATGCTCCCTGCCAACTTTTCTTACCTCTCTTAGGAATCAGATATTTTTTCTGGCATGACACTTTTCCAGACTCACACCATCCATTATGGACTCAAATTCTAAACACCTTGAATTACTTGTATCTAGCTTTCCTGTTTCTTCCACTAGACAGAGTGCTCCTTGTGAATAGAAAATGAACAAGCACCTATGATAGAACTGAGGTGGTAAAGCGCCCTGGGAAATGGAGTTGAATGACTACCAGATAGAGAGTCAAATTAATTCCCAACTTGATATTAAACTCACACTGACTGCTTGTCCTGACTTTTGCCAACTGAGACCTTAAATGTCCTTGCAAACAGCCAGGAATTCCCTCCGGTCCTTTTCCATTAAAATACTGAATAACAGACATGAACGTTTATAATATCGAGGATTTACTTTGATTTTTTTCTTTTCTAAGATAATTTCCTTTATATAATACCAATAGTTTTTATAAAAACAATTCTTTTTCTCACCCCAGGCCAGATTATTTTGCTTATTTTAAAGGTGAGAGTTTCTCAATTTTTAGACAGAGCAATTTCACGTATTGTTTTGTGTTGCTGTTTGGTATGTATGCATTTTCAAGCCAGCCGAGGACTTAACCCATTTTGAAATATTATCTATTAAAATTATACATGTTTTTCAAATACATCATTGCGTTTATCATATGCAGATTGAATTTAAGAATACATATGCACATAGAAAAGCCAAGACTGCCTATAATGAGTTGAGTATGATAACGCCTCAGTGATGGAGCCTTTCTAATTTATAATGTAGCATTTTCTACAAAACTATTTTGATAAGAAAAATCTATACTTAATATTTCTGTGGTAATAAGACTCCCCATAAGTTACCCTATACGTGAGCAATCAAATTTGTGAATAGCAAGTGTTGTGACAGGCTGAAGAACTCCAAGAACTTTTTTATTCTCCCCTCTAAAACTAGATCCTCAAATCTGAGTGTATTCAAATAAGGGTAAAGAAATATTCTTGCTTTAATACCTTTTTATTTTGCTGCGGAAGATTCACCCTGAGGTAACACCTGTGGCAACCTTCCTCTTTTTGCTGAGGAAGTTTCACCGTGAGCAAACATCTCTTGCCAATCTTCCTCTTTTTGTGTGTGAGCCACTCCCACAGCATGGCCACAGACAGCAGTGTAGGTTCATGCCCAGGAACTGAACCTGGGCTGCCCAAGTGGAGCATGTCGAACTTAACCACTAGGCAACCAGGGTTGGCCCTAAATACCTTTTGAATTGTGTTCTATCTTGTAACTTATAAAATATTGACAATATAGAAATTAAACCTGTTTTATCTAAGTTTTCTTATGTAGAATTCACACAATTTTTTAGCACTCAACACGCTAAGAAATGGTGAATTGCCTACATGATCACTTTATAACTTCAAGTACGGAGAGCAATCACTTCTTGTTTTGCAAGTTGAAAAGAAATTTCATGCATTTTCAAATGACTGAATACCAATGTGGAATTTTTCCCTCAAAAGTTGAAGATATGAAAAAAATGCATAAAATAGTGATATGTTTACTTCCAATACTATAAAAAAATTTGTAGGGCTATGAATTGCAAGGAAATATTCTTTTTAAAAAATAAAGTATTATTTAACCCATGTTAATGGAAATACATACATATATATATACACACATATATAAAGATACTTAAAAGCAAAAGAAAATCATGACTCCAACATGTGTCCAAGATTTTATTTAACTCATTAATGTTTAGCTTAGACTGTAATACAAATATTGTAAATATACACATAATATGTATATTGTTTGCATTTGGCTCATTTTAATATCTGGAGGCTATAACTAAAATACAGTACGGAATTATATTCTAAAAATTTTTTTATAAACAGTTTGGGGTTTCATGTCTAATTACCCTTCAGAGATGTCATGCCACTGTTTGACCATGAGAGGAACTCTATGTTGAAGATATACTGATGAAATAATGGGAAAAGATGATAGCATGCACATATTTTTTTGAAAGGTAGGGCTCCTCCATGTGCCAAATGGGTTCTGAGCAAGGCAGGGTCAGATAGCTATATTGATAGTTAAATATAGTTAAATTTTATCGCCAGACAGTTTTGAACTATGTGTGTCCTAGGCTATCTTTGAGTGATAATGTGTATAATAAGTGCACCTCCAATACAGCTAGCAGGAGAAAGCATTTTCATTATGGAGTAAAGGAATATAGTGCTTGGTGCATCTCAGTTTGGATACCACCATAAAGAAAACTGCATTTGATTGCCTGGAAATTAAAAGTATACATCAGTTACACATATAATTAAATGACAAGTATCTGGTAAGAAATATTTGTGGTCCTAATTCAAAAATCAAGGTGATTAGCTTGCATTGGCTAAAATAATGTGAGACAGGGTTTACCTCAAATATTTCCATCGCTCTTTTCACTGTGTTTCCTCCTTGTTTCTCTCTCAAGAGTCACTTCCCTCTTTCACACCAATGTATATACAGATTCGAAGAATACTCTGATCTAGGTGCCAGACGGAGATTCGCTTGTAGGAAGAGTAATTTCTTCTTCGATAAGGTAGATAAGATTGATCTAGGAGAAGAGGAGGGAGGAGATTGAGGGCCGAGGGGCAACTAAACATTAAAATGGAAGAGCAAATGTGGTGGTCTGGTTTGCGCAAAGAGGATTTTCCCTTGCAGTGGATCAGGGAGCAGAGTTTAAAACACAAAGGACAAACCAAAAAACTTCAGAGATTTAGTTTTATATATGATTCACTTAGGGATCCATTTTCATTTTCTTCTAGTTAGATAATGAACAGTGCCACTACTTTCAAATAATCCATTCTTTTCTCTCAATTGAACTTTTTCTCTGAATATCTTTATAATAATTGAATTCTTTTATCTGTTTAATTTCCCATTCTGTACCCCCCGATCTATTTTTTTCTCAGCCTGATGGCATATTGATCACACTGACTTTATGGTGTGCTCTGCTAGCTGGAAAGGCAAGATCCCTAAACTAATTTTAGTTTTACTTTATAGTAATCAAATTATAAGACTTTTTCTTCCCAAGAACAAAACAAACAAGAGAGAATCTGGCAGAAATTCTAATTAGTATCAATTAAAGTTGTATAATATCTTGAAAGAAATGCATGTAGAATACATAAACATGGCTTATCTGTCCCCTTGTTCAAATCTTGTTTTATGTTTCCATATCATTTTATACTCTTCCTCATATAGGTCCTAATATTTTCTACTTATACACATTTCTAAGTATTTTATTTTTCAATTATTTTTTTTGAGGAAGATTAGCCCTGAGCTAACATCTACCACAAATCCTCCTGTTTTTGCTGAGGAAGACTGGCCCTGAGCTAACATCCATGCCCATCTTCCTCTACTTTATATGTGGGATGCCTGCCACAGTATGGCTTGCCAAGTGGTGCCATGTCTGCACCCAGGATCTGAACTGGCGAACCCCAGGCCGCCAAAGTGGAATGTGAGAACTTAACGCTGTGCCACCAGGCTGGCCCCTCTAAGTATTTTATTTTTTATCTTAAATTACTTCGTTTTCATTTCTAAGTACTATTTGCTCAAATAGACAAAACCTATTTTTTGTTGATTGTTTTCATATCCAGCTACCTTACCAAATTTTAAAAATTGTCCCAATTAATAAAAAATTCCATTGGATTTGTCAGATATACAAACACATCAGCAAAAATTGACTTTATATTTCTTATACTGGTTATTTTTTTTGTTTACATAAATTTGTCAGAAACAGACAATGTTAAATAATGATGGAATATATGGTATCTATCTCTAGGGAAATGGTTTTATTACTTTGACTTATGTTGGTCTTTAACCATTTAAGTACCATATTACATATTTGATTCTACTTATTCTTTAATGTTTACTAAACATTTATAAATATGTTATTAAAAATGCTGCCAGATATTATATCTAACTTTTCAGCATACGTTGATGTTATTAAAAGTCCCATGGTGTTTGCTTCGGCAGCACATATACTAAAATTGGAATGATACAGGGAAGATTAGCATGGGCCCTGCGCAAGGATGACACGCAAATTTGTGAAGCATTCTCTATGGTTTTGGTGGTTACCATAGGGGAAGTGGGGAGGGGGGAGGGCAAAAGGGGGTGATTAGGCTCACATGTGAGGTGATGGACTATAATTAGTTTTTGGGTGGTGAGCATGATGTATGTAATCTACGCAGAATTCAAAATATATTACCATGTACACCTGAAAGCTATATAATGTTATAATCCAATGTTACTGCAATAAAAAAAAAGTCCCATAAGTTTTGGAATGAGCTATTGTCCTCATTACTACTCGTTATTGTCATCATTGTTGTTATGTATTTTATTTTTCAGATAGTTCAAACACTTTGGCTTATATTCTATTATTATTATTCCTATCAAAATTTCCACTATAATCGGAAAGTTAAGGAAATGTTTTGTTCTAAGGTAAGATTGACTTTGTCTGCCTCCCTGAGTGACCCCGTAGTCTGCAGAGCCAGGCACCTGAGCACCGCAGGAGCAGCAGCAGAATCTTCTTCACTCCTGCCATCCTCATCGAGGCCATCTGATGGTCTTTACCTTGGATTCCTGACTAGCTAGCCATTTTCCTAACTGAAAATTAGACTCAGTCCTTGAACCTCAGCCTGCTTTTCTGGGAGCTCAATACTTTGGGGACTTGACTTTGCCTGGAGGATGCAGTGTAAGTCCTCAATCCATCAACTACCACTTTAGATCCAATGATCAACTTAATCTAAAATAAAGTCTTCAGTAAGCCTCTCAGCCTACCTCACTGACCTGATGACTAGACGATTATGTGTTCTCTGGCTTCATCAAGTCTTTCAGATCATATTCCTTTTAACTGCCACTTGAACAGAAAATTACCATCTTGAAGTTTCTGCCTACTTGACCCAATTTATCACCTTCCTTAACTTTTCCAGTAACAGTGTTTCTGAGATGTCCAAATGTTAGATTTATGTTGAAAAGTTCTGTGAAATGTAAGAAATGAAGAATTTCTCAGATTTAAAAGATACATAGATTTAAGTTAATTTTGCCTAAGGAGAATATTAAAGAAATTCATCCCGAACATGGACAAAAATGAAACAATATTCATGATTTGCATGTACTAATGCCTTTTATTAAGCAACTATCATGTGTCTTGCACTGTTATATCTGTTGACACAAAATAACCAAACCATTCTATATGATAAGAGAGATAAAATGAGTTTCGCTTGAGCCAAACTGAGGATTATGACCTGGGAAGGCAGTTTCCACAAAGGAAGAAAGTGTTCTGGAAAAACAGGGCTTTCAGCATAGTTTTATACCTTTTTAGAACAAAGTACATACATTAAACACACCCAGGATACTTAGTCATCAAAGTTTCAAAGAGGTATTCAGTTGCAAATTAGCAGGTCAACATGACCCTGATGTCCAGGAAAGGGAATTTATCTTTTGGAGTACTAATATGGATGTTACTGATACTGGTGGGCATGGGGGGGGATGTATGCATTCTTATCTGCAAAAAGTGCATTCTTTTACTCTGAGATAATGTTTAATGTGTTCTTTACTTTAGTAGATAAGCAGATGTACAATGTATGTTTGATAAGCCATAAAGCAGTCTTCTTTAGTTCTAACCAAAGCAGTTTTGAACCAGAATTGCTACCCCATGTACCTCAATATGTGAAAATCTCTTGTCATCCTAGGCACTGATGTTACAGCAGTGAATATCTGCCCTAAAGATACTTAAATTTTGGAGGTGAAGACATAATAGACATGTAAATAGATAAATTGACATAATTTCAGATTGTGATAAATGACATGAGGACAGGAGAACATGGAAAAGTGATAGAGTGATGACGGAGATTACTGAGTTGTGTAATCAAGGTTGCTGTCTTCAAAGAAATAACATTAGATCTGATACCTGACAAGAAAAAGCCAAACACATGTAGGTATGAGAACGAAGAATTCTAGGAAGAAGGATATCCAAGTTTAGAAGAAATCCAATAAAACTAAACATATTGCATTTGAGAAGCAACATAAAGGTGGAGGAGATGAAAAATTTTCCTTCTACCTTTCTGAATTCCTTTGGCTAGTTGAAGAGTTTGATTGACTTAAGATAGATTAACAGAAGAAAACAGAAGTTTAATAACATGTATACATGGCAGAGACCCAGGAAAACTGAGTAACTCCCAGAAATGGGGGAAGCCTTCACCTTAAATATCATCTTCAGCTAGAGACAAAAGATATTGAGGATGGGGAAACAGTTATGGAAAGTGATCAGGAAAAGCCCGGTAAGCAAGGGTAAGCTGGTTCCGCAGATTTAAGTCCTTGCCTTCTGCATTGAGAAGAGTTTCTAGAGAGAAGGTTATCCTCCTCTCCCTGGATTAGGGAGTCACCCTTATAAATGGAGATTTCTCTTATACATGTAAATGTCTCTTACAAAAGGGTAACTTCTCAGTTTTGAAGCTTTTCCTATGTCTGAAGTTTCTTAGAAATAATCAGCCTAAGATAATCCTTATGCTAAAGAGACATATTTTAGGGTTGCAAATTCTCCCCTACAGAGGCCAGGAAGAATGTAGAAGAGAGGGAGAAAGAGGTACGCCCACCTCTGTCTGGTTGCATAGGCCATGGTAGGGGGTTTCAATGTTTTTGTAAGTCTAACAGGTATTCTTTAGCTAATATGATTCTTTTACTTGATTTTTACATCTAAATACTTGTCAACCTACAAAAATAGAAACCAATTTAAGAGACAAGGTGTTTATCTGGTATCAAAGAATTCACAGATTCAGGTAGAAACCCAGTGTCCTGTTTACAGGAGAGGGGCTCATGGTTTTTATGGGACAAAGGGAGGAAGATGAGGTACGTTGTATTAAAGAAGAATTCATTGGTGCTAGATGAGGTAAGACTAGGTTTGTACTTCATTGGTTGACTTGAGGTTCTGTCATCGGGGAAAGGCTAGAGTTGTACTTCGTTGATTGGTTAGTGATTCCATCATCAGCAAAGTCCAATTTCATCAGTCCTTACAAACAGGATATTATTATCCTTACTGACTTCTTGGAATGTTGGCAATTTGGTCCAATTTGGAAGATAAAACAAGATGTGCAAGGCAATTCCTCTGAAATGGCTGCTTTCGCTCTATTTTAATATGGCTCTACTCATGTCATCTTTCATATACTAAGCAACTCTCTTTGGTAAAATACAGTATAGAGGAAAATTCTTAATCTCAGGTTCGTGTGCCCAATGTGCAGCAAGCCAAACACTGAGACATCAGTGCTTGGAGATGGAGAAAGGTTTATTTCAAATAAGCCAAAATGAGAAGGCAGGAGGCAGGTTTGCTCAAATCCATGTTCACTAGAGCAAAAAGCAGGGGGAGTTTAGAGAGCTAAGGCACTTGGCAGGAGGAGCTTTGGAGAAACAGTGGGGTCACTCCTGATAAGCCCCTGGGCGATCTGCAAGGGCTGCTCGGGGCCAGCCATCTGGTGATCACAAACTCCCAGAAGGCATTCTCTTTCTTCTGCAAAACAAACTCACACATCCTGGAGACCCAAGTCACCCCTGAAGTTAAACAAGAAAACAGCAAATTGACAAGATTCATAACCAGGTCAAAAGGCAATCATGTTCTTACCAAGTATCTACAGTATCCCTCAGGTAGCTGGCTTCAATATCACGTGAATTGTTTCCATATTCTTATGCTAAAGACGTTATTTTTATTGTAAGCCAACTGTGTACTGGAAGTAAAATACAATACTGGGGAGGAGACTTTTCTCTAGCATTGCCAAATCAAAATGATGCATCCTGTTGGAATCAGCATGTTGTTGTAAAGTCAGATAGAAACTTGCTATTAATGATTTCCATAATTTGTTTTAAAAGTTGAGAAACTTGCTATTAATGACTTATGTAACTTGTTTTAAAGGTTGAGACATCTCAAGACATTCAGATTGTGGATCATAAATCTACCAGTAGGCTGTAAAATCAGTCATCATGAGCTTACTGTATGGAAATTTGTTCCTTCCTTACCATGCCAGCTGGAAAAAGCTTATCAGCCTGGTTTAGGACAAATTTTCTCCCAGAAATGATTTTTTGTTACCTATTGATACCAATGAATCTCCTGGATAATTTAAACAAAGGGCATATGCTTCATCATATTAAAATCTAGTTGTAAATATTAAATACATGTAAGTTTCATCTATAGCAATACGTATATTTAATATTTCTTCTATGATTTTAGAAATCTATTGTATATAATGCAGTGTATCAGATCACTGAAACAAGTAAGCACAATATAAATTTGGGGAAAATGTATGTATACTGACCCATAATTTCCAAAGACTAAAAAAGACATGTCCCACTAACATTTTATAGTTAATTGATAATTTAATACCAGAGCCTTTGATCAATTTTCATCCCGAAAAGTTTTGTTCCTTACACAGATGTCTGACTCTTGAGTCATATAAGCCAGTTATGTGGTTGGAAACTTGCTCGTATTAATCAATGGAAAATGGAGGCAGAGACTACTTTTATTATACTATATATAGTGTTAGAATTAGGGAGCATATATCAATTAGTTGAAATAATTGAATTATGTTTCTAGTCTAGCTGAGAATTAGATAAAGAATTACCATAAATCTTTAAATGAAGGAACTTATAATAGCAAGATAATTCATAATACTTTTAAAACTTAGAAGAAGAATCAGAAAAGTAGAAAAAAAACAAACTGAAAAGTCTTTGGCATGAGATACAAGGCTGTACACTCTTATTTTATTGTATAAATAAGGAGCTCTTACCACTTTGCTTTCTCAGGGCTGCAGCCTTAATAGAATGGGAAGGAGGATATGTGTGTATGTGTGTATCTACCTAGCTATCTACACATGGACGCACAGAAAAATCAACATAGCTGAATGAATGTGTATGTGTGTATGTATGTCCAGTCCAAGTTCCCAAATTCAAACATGAAGGTCTGTAAGCTTTACTTAGCTGCCACCACTCCTCATGCCACAACATAAAGAACACAGTTAAGGGAGGAAATGGAAGACAATTTCCTTATGTGAGTCTAATCAGGTTCTGCAAATTCTCGGAAGGTAATGGATATGGGAAAATTAGAAATGGCCTCTATTTGTGACAGTGGGAGAAAAAATCATGAAGACTAAGGCTATGGTTTAAAGCTGGACCAACCTTCTTCTGGTGTAAAACAAATAATTCATTCAATCACTGCTTTTGGCATTGTGCTAGACACTGAAGACAAAGACAACTAAGGCACAGGTTTTGCCCTCAAGAAACTCATATTCCCTAAAAAAGGGAAGTTTCCTGGAATAATAATCTTTCTACTTTCTTCCAGAAAAATAAATTCTAGAATTTTCCTTGGGAAACCCTTCCTCTCACTATTATCACATTTCATTTGAGTGGGATTGACTGCCTTCTTCATATTTCTAAGCATAGCTCTTCTTTCCTTAAGCAATAAATGTATTGCATACACTGGGCCATGGTGGGTGATTAAGAGATACATATGTCTGAACTAAGTTGATCCAATTTGAGTGAAGCTGAAGATCTTTCATTATAATGCGAGGTACAGATTCCCTCTCCCCTTCTGGACTTGTTGGCATAGGGCTGTGAAGTTTAAACTGTCATGGCTATAAAAAGAGGGCTTCTATCTGCTGAGAAGTCAGAAAGGGGCCAGCTTCAAGGATATAGGGCTGATGATGTCTTTGGTGCTATAAATTGAGTCCTACTGTTGTCCCTGCTAAAGGCATCTACCTTCCCCTGCAATGTTTATTCCTCAAACAAGTGAATCTACTTTTATTTAAGCCAATAGGTGGGTTTCCATCATGCACATCTAAAAGAATACCAACAAAATAAGTTTTATCAACTCCTAGACTGTAGAAATTAGACATGTAAAAATGAGCAACTGCGTCACCTCACAAATAGTAAACAGTAGGGACTAGGGTCAGCGAGCAAATGGAAAAGTATATACTGTTATATACTAAACTGAAAATTTGGATAGAGAGAAAGCACCATCTAAAAGGCAATGTCTAAGGATAATCTTTAGGCCCCTTAAGAACACCAACATATAACCAGATGGCTAGTGAGAATAATTGAAAAAAAAAAAGATTTTCTACCACTATTGTCAGCAACTAATTGCCCCAAGGAACTCGAGGGTGGGTTTGGAAGCATTGAGCTGTTTTTCCCAATTGTTTTTTTCCCTTTTGTTATGTAAAGGAATGCAATCACCAACCACCCTGAACCAGCTGAAGCCTCACCACAAGAGCTGGCTTTTGACCTTTGCCTTATTGTTAATGCTAAGATCTCTCCAGGAGGAGCTTAGGCCTCATTACCATAACCTGCACTGTATGTGGAAGCATGTTTTCCATCTGAGCCTGCACAAGAGGATGCTCACCTCTCCCTTTTGAATATTCATTCCCCATCCAAAATAAAAGGTCCCTGCTTCCCTTTGTTGGAGGACACCATGACTCTGGAAATGATTCCACGTCTATATACTGCAAATATACCTCACTTTGTGAGACAACTACTTCTGGTGGAGAGTCTGATCTAACTCACCAGGAGGGAGCCCACTTTGCTTTCGGTAACACTAGTGCTAGCAATACAACAAAATAAGGAATAATGAGAGATTAAAAAAAAAGAAATAGACCATGCCCAAGAAGACCTACTACAGAGCAAAACACAAATATATTATTGCAAGATATTGCAATATGAGCATTACAAGAGAAATACAAAAAAAAAAAAAATAGAATTTCAAATTTGCAAGCATGATTGTGGAAAACCTTATTGAGATAAGTAATACATGTAAGGGAGGAAAAATAATTTTCCCTCTACCCTTTTAGGTTCTTGGCTGAGATCACTCCTGTTGTAATAAAAGACAGATTAACAGGAGAAAAACAAATTTAATAGCATGGAAACCTCCCATATATAGGAGGCCTATTATGGGAGGTTACCAGGAAAAGCACAGCCAACAAAGGTATGATGGTTATGCAGATTTAAGTCTATGCTTTCTCCACTGAGACTTCTGAGTTTCTAGAGTTTCAGTCATCCTTTTCTTCCTGACACAGAGAGGGAGACACTCTTACAAATGAAGATTTCCCTTGCAGATGTCCCTTATAAAGAGTAACTTCTACTGTGTTTTCAGAGCTTTCCCTGTTGTCAGCTGTTTCTTAAAAACAAGCAGCTCAAAATAATCCTTATGCCAAAAAGGCATATTTTGGGGTGGCATATTCTGCTCCCCTTCGTGTATTTAGAAGCTCCAATTGGAATAGGGAGACATTTAATGATTCTATTTAATAGAAATCCATAGTACAAATAAGGATTGGGTGGAAAATTAAAAAGATTATTTGCAGCTGTATTTTGAGGTTACTAAGTGAAGTGGAGATGCTTATACATAGGCTACAGTTTTTTAGCAAAGGAGTGGCATGCTGAATACTATTCTGGCTTTTGAGGAGCTTGCACAGTATTTAAGAGGAGATGAGTTTGACAAATAGAAATGGCAAGCAATAGGATATTTTGGAGTATATGAGGAAGCCATTTGGTGTAAACCTAATTCGGCCTGACTTTCTTTTTTCCAAAAGGGCCTGACGTGGCCACTGAGCATGCATTGTATATCTGCTTTAAACATTTACTATGGCAAGAACAAATGGCCTTAAGATAAAGGCACAACTTCCCCCCACATTGGCATTTCCTGAAGGATAAGCATCTTTCCTCAGGCTAGGAACTGATTGCTGCGCTCACCTTTGACCACCCAGCTCACCTGTGACCACCCAGCTCAAGACAGCAGACCTGCCACCCTGCTGTGTCCATCAATCGCTGTGCCGATAGAGCAGTCTTGCAACTATTGTAAAAAGGACATTTCAATCATATGTGAAACATCCTCTTTGGGGGTATATAACCACTCTGTACGCCCCACTTCTTTGGTGCCCTTTGTTCCTTCAGGAAGAAAGGCCCTGGGCCGTGGTCCTCACATTTTAGCTCAGAATAAACTCTCCCAAATTTTCATTTATAAATTGATTACGGATTATTTTTGTCGACAAGTTTATGTGGCTATTTAACACAACAACTCAGGAGACAGATACAGATTGTGTGTCTATTAGTGGCTGTTTGTATTTATGGAAGTCGTTCTCTTTTAGAAGGGTGAGATTTTAATTGTTCGTGGGTAAAATACAGAAAAAATGAAAAATGCGGGTAAAACGCTGCTTCAGAGGACACTAACACCGAAGAGATGGGTAAAAGAAAAGACGTAAATAAAATGAGAAATATCAAAACTTAGGAACAAATATAGGAGTGATGTTTCAAGGAGATGTTGGCTAATATGTTTTCTTATTTAATTTTAAGAGATGAGAACATTAATGAGTTCAAATAAGTGGCTGTAATATAATTGCAAATGTACTAGCTTATGAGCTGCTTAAATCAAAACTAAAAGATCTTTTCTGGCAACTCTATAGAAGGATTCTAGTGAGTGTATGGCATGTGTTACTATTGACTGACATAATGTAGATAAGTATGATAATTTAGTTACAAAATATCTTGAATTTTAGGAAGATCAAATTGGAAAATTGTGATGATTCACTCAGAAATTTACAAAAATCATAGTTATATTTAATGCAAAATACACATAGATATCACGTAATGTTTAATGCAAGTAGCCTGGAGTCTGATTAATAGTTCCAATAGAATGCTTGTCACTATCTCAGCAGATTTGTTTGAAAAGTTAGTTGTGTCTCAAATTGAAAAACATATGGTTTTGTACATATCGGGCACTATAAATACTTGTGGTAAATGAATGAATGAATTCTTTATAAATAATTTTGGGGAGTTAAATACATTATTAATTAGTTAGTTTTCACTTGATCAATCTTTAAGTTCACTGTCATCCAAAGAATTTTGATCTGACATGTTTCTGTTATTGTGGTAAGAACACTTACTATGAGATGTACTCTAACAAAATATTAAATACACAATACAGTATTGTTCACTGTGTGAAATGTTATAAAGCAGATGTCTACAATGTATTCATCTTGTGTAACTGAAACTGTATATCTGTTGGACAGCCGCTCCCCAGTTTCCTCTCCCGCTAGCCTCTGGCAGTGACCATTCTATTCTCTGCTTCTATGAGTGACTATTTTAGATACCATATAATCAGAATATGCACTATTTGTCTTTCTGTGACTGCTTTATTTCACTTAGCATAATGTTCTCCAGGTTCATCCATGCTGTAGTATATATAGAAGGATATCTTTCTTTTTTAAGGCTGAATAATATTCTTTTGTTGGTATCTATTGCATTTTCTTTATACGTTCATTTGTTGATGGATATTTATGTTGTCTCACTATCTTGGCTATTAGAATAATGCCACAATGAACACAGGTCCTGTTTTCAATTCTTTTCAATATGTACCCAGAAGTGGGATTGCTGGATCATGTGATAATTCTATTTTAATTTCTTTATGGAATTTCCATGTTGTTTTCCGTAGTGACTGCACATTAACAATCCCGCCAACAGTGTACAAGTGTCCCAATATCCCTACATCTACATCCTTGCCAATGCATTATTTTCTTCCATTTTTTTTTTCTTTTTTTCTATTGGCCATCCTAACAGGTGTAAGGTGATATCTTATCGTGGTTTTGATTTGTGTTTCCCTGATGATTAGTGATGTTGGGCATCTTTTCATATATTTGCTGGCCATTTGTATATCTTCTTTGGAGAAATGTCTATTCAAGTCTTTTGCCAATGTTTTAATCAGGTTATTTGGGTTTTTTTGGCAAAACACTTTACATAGTGTAATAGCATTTCATTACCATGACACCAATGAAAACAATAAATTATAAATGTCGTTTTATAAATGGGAATATAACATGCTTTACATTGTACACTAAATGGTAGATCAAGAAATCAAACCATGGATCTGTGACTCTAAATCTATGTATGTCCTTTACCCTGATCATTTCTCCTTCGTAGACATACATGTTCTATGAATATTTCCATCTGAAATCTAAGAGGGGACCATAACCCTAACTTTTCCAAAGGTCTCCTCATTTCATTTTTTGTTGTTGTTGTTTTCTGTCTGAGATTTTTCTGACATGATTTCTATTTTTAAATATGACCCCATTGTAACTATCAGTCTCCACCATGGACTCTTTCAAGGTAAAGCTGTATTTCATCCTTTAGGTTATTTACATATTTCCTCATTCATTTCAAACCTCTATAGTCAGTCCGTTAGCAGTGGTACATTAAACACATTATATTATATTTTATTTATATCTATTAATTTGCCTTTTAATAATATTTACTAGCACTTGTCTGAACTTCTTAGCTCCATCTTTGTATTAGAGTAATTGAAATAAATACAAGTTCTCAGTCTCAAGTTTCCTACATCTAAATCTATGTAGCAAAATATCTTTTTGCTCTTTTCAAAGTCTTTAAAAAAATAATATATCAAATGGCTCCAAACTATTACTTTTTAAATTTTTTGAGATATCAACATACAACATTTTATTAATTTCAGGTGTACAACTACTGATTCTATGTTTGCATACATTGCAAAATGATCACCAAAATAAGTTTAGTTAAGATCTGTCACCACACACAATTACAAATTTATTTTCTTGTCATGAGAATTTTTAAGATCTATGCTCTTAACAACTTTCAAATATGTAATACATTACTATTAACTATAGTCACCCTGCTGTAAATTACATCCCCATGATTCATTTATTTTATAACTGGAAGTTTGTACCTTTTGACTCTGTTCACCCATTTCACTCACTCCCCCATCCACCACCTCTGGAAACCGCTAATCTGTTCTCAGTATTTGTGAGCTTGGATTTTATTTTTTTAGATTCCACTCATAAGTGAGATCATAGGGTATTTGTCTTTCTCTGTCTGACTTATTTCACTGAGCATAATACCCTCAAGGTCCATCCATGTTGATGCAAATGGCAAGATTTCATTCTGTTTTATGGTTGGAATAATATTCCACTGTGTACATATATACCACAATTTCTACAACCATTCACCCATAGATGGACATTTAGGTTTTTTCCATGTCTTGGCTGTTGTAAACAATGCTACAGTGAACATGGGGGTGCAGATATCTTTTCAAGTTAATGTTTTGTTTTCGTCAGATAAATACCCATAGGTAGAATTGCTGGATCATGTGGTGTTTCTTTATAATTTTTTGAAGAACCTCCATGCTGTTTTCCATAGTGGCTGCCAAAGGTTTCCTTTTTTCCACATCCTTGCCAACACTTGCTGTTTCTTTTCTTTTTGATAGTAGCCATTTTTGAGGTAATATCTTATTGTGCCTTTGACTATCATTTCCCTGATGATTAGTAACATTGAGCTTCTTTTCATTTACCAGTTGGTCATCAGTATGTCTTCTTTGGAAAAGTATCTATTCAGATATTCTGCCCATTTTTTAATCTTTGTTTTTCTTTCTTTCTTTTTTTTTTTTGCTATTGAGTTGTGTGAGTTCTTTAGATTCTTTGGATAGTAACCCCTTATCAGACATACATACAAATATTTTCTCCCATTCAGTAGGCTTCTTTTCATTTCGTTGATGGTTTCCTTTGTTGTGCAGCTTTATAGTTTGATGCAGTCCCACTTGTTTGGTTTTGCTTTTGTTGCCTTTGCTTTTAGTATCAGATACAAAAAATCCTCACTAAGATCAATGTTGAGGAGCTTACTGCCTATCTTTGCTTCTACAAATGTTATAAGTTCAGGTCACACATTCAAGTTTTTAATCCATTTTGAGTTAATTTTTGTGTATAGTGTAAGATAGTGATCTAGTTTCTTTCTTTTGCATGTGGCTGTCCAGTTTTCCAACATCATCTATTGAAGAGACGGTTCTTTCCCTCCCCATTGTATATTCTTGCTTCCTTTGTCATAAACTAATCGAACATATATGCATGGGTTTATTTCTGGGCTCTCTATTCTGTTCCAGTGATCTACGTTTTTATGTCAATATCATACTGTTTTGTTTAGTACAGCTTTGTACTACCATTTGAAATCAGGGAGTGTGATGCCTCCAGCTTTGTTCTTCTTTCTCAAAATTGCTTTGTCTATTTGAGGTCCCTTGTGGTTCCAGATAAATTTTAGGATTATGTGTTCTTTTTCTGTGAAAAATGCCATTGGAATTTTGATAGGGATTGCATTGAATCCGTTGATTGCTTTGGGTGGTATGGACATTTTAACAGTATTCTTCTAATCCATGAGCATGGAATATCTTTCCATTTATTTGTGTTTTCTTCAATTTCTTTATCAATGTCTTATAGTCTTCAGTGTACACTTCTTTTACCTCCTTTGTTAAATTTATTCCTACGTATTTTGTTCTTTTAAATGTAATTGTAAACTGGATTGTTAATTTCTCTTTCTGATAGTTTATTGGTGTATAGATATGCAACAGATTTATGGATATTGTTTTTGTATCCCATAACTTTACTAAACTTGCTTAATAGTTCTAACACTTTTTTGGTGCAGTCTTCAGGCTTTTCTATATATAATATATATTCTGCATATAAAAGAAGTGATAATTTTACTTCTTCCTTTCTGATTGGAATGCCTTTTATTTCTTTTTCTTGCCTAATTGCTCTGGCTAGGACTTTCAATACTATGGTGAATAAAAGTGGCGAGAGTGGTCATCCTTGTCTTGTTCCTGATTTTAGAGTATGATTTTGCGATTGAACATGTTGTTAGTTGTGGGCTTGTCATATATGGCCATTATTATGTTGAGGTACGTTACCTCTATAAGCACTTTGTTGAGAGTTTTTATCATAAATGGATGTGGAATTTTGTCAAATGCTTTTTCCAAATCTGTTGAAATGATCATATGATTTTTATCTTTGATTTTGTTAATGTGGTGTATCACCTTGTTTGATTTGCAGGTGTTAAACTTTCTTTTCAATCCTGGAATAAGTTCCACTTGATCATGGTGTATGATCCATTTAATGTATTGTTAAATTTGGTTTGCTAATGTTTAGTTGAGGATTTTTGCATCTTTGATCAACAGGAGTATGGTCTTTTAATTGTTTTTTCTTGTGGCATCCTTGTCTGGTTTTGGTATCAGGGTAATTCTAGCCCCACAAAATAAGTTTGGAAGTATTCCTGCCTCTTCTGTTTTATGGAAGAATTTGAGAAGGATTGGTATTAATTGTTCTTTGAATGTTTGGTAGAATTTATCCAAAAAGTCATCTGGTCCTGGACTTTAGTTTCTACTGATGTTTTTAATTACTGATTCAATCTTTTTTTTTTTTCCCAAGGAAGATTAACCCTGAGCTAACATCTCCTGCCAATCCTCCTCTTTTTTTGCTGAGGAAGACTGGCCCTGAGCTAACATCCATGCCCATCTTCCTCTACTTTATATTTGGGACGCCTACCACAGTATGGCTTGCCAAGTGGTGCCATGTCCACACCCAAGGTCCGAACCAACGAACCCCAGGCAGCTGAAGCAGAACATGCAAACTTAACCGCTGTGCCACCGGGCTGGCCCTACTGATTTAATCTTGTTGGTAATTGGTCTGTTCATATTTTCTGTTTCTTCATGATTCAGTCTTGGTAAGTTGTATGTTTCTAGGAACTCATCCATTTCTTCTAGGTTCTCCAATTTATTGGCATTTAAGTGTTCATAGTAGCCTTTTATGATCCTTTGCATTTCTGTGGTATCAGTAGTAATGTCTCCTCTTTCATTTCTGATTCTATTTATCTGAGTCCTCTTTTTTTCTAGGTGAGTCTAGCTAAAGGTTTGTCAATTTTGCTTATCTTTTAAAAAAAGTTCTTTGTTTTATTGATCATTTCTATTGTCTTTTTGTCTTTATTACTTTTATTTCTGCCTGATTTTGCTATTTCCTTCCTTCTACTAACTTTGGGCTTCTTTTGCTCTTTTTCTAGTTCCTTGAGGTATAAAATAAGGAGGGTTTTTTTTTTTTTTTTGAGATTTTTCTTGTTTCTTGATGTAGGCATTTATTGCCAGGATCTTCCCTCTTAGATCTGCTTTTGCTGCATCCATAATGTTTTGTATGCTGTATTGTCATTTTCATTTGTCTCAATGTAGTTTTTCATTTATCTTTTGATTTCCTCTTTGACCCATTGGTTGTTCAGTTTGTTTGTTTTCTTATTATTGAGCTGTAGTTGTTCTTTATATATTCTGCATTTTAACCCCTTAGCCAATATATGGCTTGCAAGTATTTTCTCCTATTCCATAGCTTGCTTTTTCACTCTGTTGATGTTTCCTTTGCTGCATTGCAATTGTTAAGTTTAAAGTGGTCCCATTGTTTATTTTTGCTTTTGTTATCTATGTTTTTTGTGTCGTAGCCAAGAAATCATTGCTCATTTCAACATCATGAAGTATTTCTTGTATGTTTTCTTCTGTGATTTATAGTTTCAGGACTATGTTTAGGTCTTTATTGTATTTTTAATTAATTTTTTCTTGTACCAAAAAAGGGCCATCTTCATTCTTTTTTATGTGGGTACCCAGTTTTTCTGTCACATTTTGTGGAAGAGACTATCTATTCTCCATTGCGTGGTCTTGTCATCCTTGTCAAAGATCATTTTACCGTAAGCACATGGGTTTATTTCTAGGCTCTTTATTCTGTTCCATAGGTCTATATACCTGTCTTTATGCTTATAACATACTGTTTTGATTATTGTATCTATGTAATATGTTTTGAAATTAGGAAGTGGGAGGCCTTCAACTTTGTTCTTCTTTCTCAAGGTTATTTTGGCTACTGGGGTCCTTTGAGATTCCTTATGAATTTTAGGTTGGGTTTTTCTATTTCTGCAAAAAGTGCCATTGGGGTTTGATAGAGATTGCTTGGAATCTGTAGATCACTTTACATAGAATAGACATTTTTAACAATATTGTCTTTGTATCCATGGGCATGAGATCTCTTTCCATTTATTTGTGTCTTCTTGAATCTCTATCAGCAATGTTTTGTAGTTTTCTGTAGACAAGTTTTTGGCTCCTTGGTTATATTTATTGCTAAGTATTTTATTCTTTTTGATCTTATTGTAAATAGCATTGTTTTCTTAATTTCCTTTCAGACTTGATTGTTAGTGTATAGAAATGCAACTGGTTTTTTTGATGTTGATTTAATGTTCTTGAATTTTGCTGAATTCATTTATTAGGTCTAACTTTTTTAGTGGAATGTTTAGAGTTTTCTACATAGATGATCATGTATCTGTTAACTAAGACAATTTTACTACTTTTCCAATTTGGGTATCTTTTATTTCTTATTCTTATCTAATTTCTATAGCTATGACCTCCCATAATATATTGAATGGAAGTGGCAGGAGTGGGCATCCTTGTCTTGTTCCTGATCTTAAAGGAAAACCTTTTAGATTTTCACCATTGAGTATGATGTTAGCTGTGGGATAGTCATATGTAATCTTTCTTTTGATGAGGTAGTTTTCTTTGATTCATAGTTTGTTGAGTGTTTTTGTTATGAAAGAGTGTTAAACTGTCAAATACTTTTTCTGCATCAATTGAGGTGATTACAGGATTTTTGTCTTTCATTGTTAATGTGGTGTATTACATTTACTAATTTATATGTTGAACCACCTTGCATTCCAGGGGTAAATCCCTCTTGGTCATAATCCTCTTAACATGCCATTGAACTAGTTTTGCTAGTGTTTTATTGAGGATTTTTCCATTAATACTCATCAAGGATATTGATCTGTAGTCTTCTTTCCTTGTGGTGTCTTTGGCTTTGGTATCAGGGTAATATTGGCCTCATAAACTGAGTTGAAAAATATTCTCATTCCTAATTTTTTAGAACAGTTAGGAATTAATTCTTATTATGTTTAGTAGAATTTTTCAGTGAAGCCATCTATGGTCTTGGATTTTTCTGTTGGGAGGTTTCTGATTATTGACTCAATCTCCTTATTTACTTGTTATAAGTCTGTTCGGATTTTCTATTTCTTCATAATTCAGTCTTGGCAGCTTGTGTGTTTCTAGACATTTATCTATCTCTTCTAAGTTATCCAATTTATTGGAAAATAATTGTACTTAGTAGTCTTTTATAATTCCCATTTTATTTTTGAGACATCTGCTATGCCTCCTCTTTCATTTCTGATTTCAGTTGATACCTTTTTTTTTTTTCCTTAGTTGATCCAGCTGAAGACTGGTTAATTCTGTTGAGTTTTTTTCAAAAACCAACTCTTGGTTTCATTGATTTTTTTCCCTATTGTTTTCTATTCTTTATTTCTGCTCTGACCTTTATTATTTTCTTCCCTCTAACTTTGGGTGTAGTTTGTTATTCTTTTTTTAGTTCCTTGAGGTATAAAATTAAGTTGTTAATTTGAGGGGTTTTTTTTTTTTTTAAAGATTTTATTTTTTCCTTTTTCTCCCCAAAGCCACCTGGTACATAGTTGTGTATTCTTCGTTGTGGGTTCTTCTAGTTGTGGCATGTGGGACGCTGCCTCAGCGTGGTCTGATGAGCAGTGCCATGTCCGCGCCCAGGATTCGAACTAACGAAACACTGGGCCACCTTCAGCGGAGCGTGTGAACTTAACCACTCGGCCACGGGGCCAGCCCCGAGGGTTTTTTTTTAATGTAGGCGTTTACCACTATAAATTTCCCTCTTATTGCTTTTACTGCATCCCATAAATTTTGGAATATTGTTTTTGTTTTCCTCTGTCTCAAGATATTTTCTACCTTCCCTTTTGATTTCTTCTTTGACCCAGTGGTTTTTCAAGACTGTGTTTAATTTCTACATAGCTTTGGATTTCCCTGTTGCTATTGATTCCTAGTTTCGTTCCATTGCAACCAGAGAAGATACTTTATATGATTTCTATCTTCTTAAATTTGTTAAGACTGCTTTTTGTGGCCTAACATGTGACCTATCCTGGAGAATGTTCTGTGTGCCCTGGAGCATGTGTATTCTGTTCCGGTGGGGTGGAACCTTCTGTTTATATCCTTTAGGTCCAATTGCTATAGTCATTCAAGTCTTCTCTTGCCTTATTGATGCTTCTATCTGGTTGTTCTATCCATTATTTAAAATCAGGTATTGAAATATTCTTGTATTATTGAATTACTCTCTATTTCTTCCTTCAATTCTGTCATTATTTGCTTCATATATTTGGGTGCACAGATAAGTGAATATACATTTACATTTATAATTGTTATGTCTTTACAGTGCATTTTCCCTTAATGTTTTTCTTTGCGTCTTGTGACAGTTTTTTACCTTAAGAATATTTTCTTTTATATAAATTTGGCCACCTCTGCTCTGTTTTGGTTACAATTTGTGTCGCATATCTTTTATCATCCTTTTTCTTTTACCCTATGTGTGTCTTCACATCTAAGGTGAGTCTCTTGTGGACATTGCATAGTTACATCTTGTTTTTTCATCCATTCAACCACTCTGTATCTTTTGGGGCATTTAATCCATTTATATGTAAGTATATACTGATGGGAAGGACTTACTATTGTCATTTTGTCAATTGTTTTCTGGCTGCCTTGTAGCTATTTGTCTGTCTTTTCCTCTCTTACTGCCTTCTTTTGTGTTTTGTTGATTTTTTTTCACTTGACATGCTTTGATTCATTTCTAATTTTATTTTATATGTCTTCTATAGTTATTTTCTTTATTGTTCCTTTAGGACTTATGTAAAACATCTTATCATTATAACAATTTATTTTAAACTGATAACTTAACTTCAATCATTTCTACTCTGTTATATCTCTCTTTCCCAACTGTATCTTATCGATATTACAAATTACATTTTTATATATTGTGCATCCATTAAGAATTTTGTAGTTATTTTTTAGACTTTCTTCAAATTCTCTACCGGAATAAAAAGTGCTTTACACACCACCATTATATTGTTATACTTTCTGTATTTGTCTACTTACTTAGCTTTGCCAGCAAGCATTATGCTTTGGTAGGCTTTTGTGTTCCTGTCTAGCATTCTTTCATTTCACTTTGCAGGATGCCTATTAAGATTTCTTGTAAGGCAGGTCTAGAGGTGATGAACTCCTTCACTTTTGTTTATTTGGGAAAGTCTTAATTTCTCTATTTTTGAAGGATAATTTTCCTGGATATAGTTTCCTTGGTTGGTAGATTTTTTCTTTCAGCCCTTTGAATATATCACCATACTCCCTTCTATCCTGCAAGATGTCTTCAGAGAAATCCATTTATAATCTAATAGGAACTCCTGTGTCTGTAATGAGGCTTTTTCTCTTGCTATTTTCAAGATTCTGTTTTTGTCTTTGATTTTTGATAACTTGATTATAGTATGTCTCAGTATGGGTTTCTTTGGGTTCATTATGGTTAGAGTCTTAGGTTTCTTGAATTTTGATGTCCATTTTCTTCAGATTTTGGAAGCTTTTGGCCATTAATTCTTCTAACAAGCTATCTATCTCTTTCTCTTTCTCTTTTCCTTCTGGAACTCTTATAATTGCATCTAGTGGTCCACTTGGTAGTTTGCCATAAGTACCTTAGGTTTTCTTCACTTCATTCTTTTTTCTTTTGCTCTTCTGACTGGATAATTTCAAGTGACTTGTCTTTGAATTCACTGATTCTTTCTTCTGCTTTATTCAGTCTGCTATTGAACCCCTCTAGTGAATTTTTTAATCCACTTATTGTATTTCTCTCCTCTAGAATTTGTTTGATCCTTTTTTATAGCTTTTCTTTGTTGATATTCTCATTTTCTTCATGCATTATTTCCCTGATTTCATTTCGCTGTCTGTTTTCTCTTTAGAGAATCGAGCTCCTTTAAATCTATTGTTTTGAATTCTTTGTCAGGTAATTCATAGGTCTCCATTTATTTGGAGTTAGTTTCTGGAGATTCATTTTGTTTCTAGTTTGGGCCATGTTTACCTATTTCTTCATGTGCCTTGTGATTTTGTGTGTGTGTGGTTAGTTTTGTACATTTGTAAAAACAACCCACCTATCCCAGTCTTTATGGACTGGCTTAATACAGGGTAAGACCTTCACTGATCAGCCAAGCTAGAAATTCTTGGGGGCCCCTGAAACTTTTGGGAGGAAGATGAGATATCTCTGGGCTCATGCATGTAATTTCTCAAAAAGAGAGTTTTGCCAGTTTCTTTTTCAGAAGCTCACAATCTGTTGCTCCCTCTGGTATCTATCTGTTGTACTGCAAATCCTCTGGCACTACAGTAGAAATTCGCCATGCTTTCTCAGCCCTAAGACATTCAAAGTATGCTAGCTCCCCACCGGCACTGGAAGTCAGGCGAGACAGATACTAGTCCTTTGGGAAGCTCCCTTAAAAGCTGGACCACAAGATGCCCACTCCACTCTTCTCTCTCTCTCCTGACGTTGAAGCCAAGAGTTGGGCACTTTTCCCCAAACATGCCAAAGTCCACCAGCCTAAGTCTGTGGCACCACATGCCCTTTCATCTCACAGCAAGTTGTCCCTGCTCTCCTGTGTATATATAAGTATATATATATATGTTTATACACAGATTACTCCTGTATATATATATATATATATATATACACACACACACATATATATATGATATACATATATCTATACATATATATCATATATATGTGTATCTGTGTATATGATGAGCTACATTATTTTTCTCCTTATTTATGAAATTTTATGCCACAGAAAATTAATTTTATCTTATTAATAACTGTTTGGCATGCCATGATATAGATTTTAACAGAGCATTTGGAGTACTATTGGTGCTGAACAAAGCATGCAACAAGATGAGTGACATAGAGCTTTAGTCAGACAGCATGGTTAGTCAAAATGTAGCCTTCTGATCTTGATTCAGTTTTGAATTAAACAGTGAAAATTGTGAATGTAAAGATACTGACACCATTTTGTTAACAAAATAAAATAATTCTCCATTTTGTAGATGAGAGATGAGAAACGCCAAAAGCTAAAGAAATCATATATTGCTTTGTGAACCACATATTTTGTTGATATTCATAACACCAACTATTTCTGTGATTGCATATAGTTGCTCAAGTATCATATATGAGGGATATAGCCAGTATTTGAATACCCTGAACCTATCACTTTGGGACAAAAACATAAAATTTTTATAGTTGAAGATAATATAATTTCTTAAAGCATGATTGTTTTATAAATAGGCCAAGTTCTGAAAATTCAACACATGGCTCCCAATACTTGGTGATTGATTTTAATCCACGAGGAAGGTAAAATGATGTTTTGAGTTTGTTTTAACAAAATCTTACAAATGTTCTAAAGGTTACGAAGAAATACGTTGCAACCTTAATTTAAGAAAAGATGATAAAGAGAGTTCATTTGCCCCTGCTCTCAAAATGAAAAATGCAATATTTCAGTTCATGAGAGTGATAGGCTTATTAATTTAGTTTCCAAGTATAGCACTGAAAGTAGTCTTCAGTGAGAAATTCCTCTATAATTTCTGGATCTATATTCAATTTACAAATACAGAATTTATGAGTTGTCAAATATTTGCCAATATTTTTATGGTATACAATTATAAGTTAGGATATTTTAATTTAATAGAAATAATTATTATGAAAACAAAGCTAATGTTTGTACAGCCTTCCCTATGAGTCCTGTTTTGTTAAGATTTTCTTATCTATTGAAAGATTGTAAACAACTATTCCTCTTACTGAAATGGCATAGTTTTATTTTTTTCGTGATTTGAATCTTTATAAAATTTCGTGAAATTCTAAGCTTATGGATACATGAATTCCAGTTGAGTGCTCTGTGGATGCCAAAAGCTAAAGAAATAAAGCATTGCTTTGTGAACTACATTACCTGAGGATAACATGGCTTGTATTTTGTTTATCTTTGCAAAATGCTGACAGTATATTTTTCGCATGTAATACTTTTTACATAAATGTTGCTTGCAATGAATCTAACTGAATTGACTAGAAATCTAATAAGGTAATAAAAGGCCGAGGTGTTTCTCCAAAAGAGAAAATAAAAAAGAGTACTTTAGTAAAATATGAGTTTCCACAGATGAGGGGTTAGAGACTATGTCACAATGCATGCAAAAGGAAAGAAAGCCTTCCATTGGCTTTAGGCAAATTTACTAAATTTATTTAAGTGTCAAACGGAAGCAGATATATAAAGGCAAGTAATGGAATTATTTGTTGGAGACACATAAGATTATACAGGCTAGCCTGAATGATGGTTCACAAAGGATTATTTTTGTATAGAAAAAATGCCATAGCTGAAAAGTAAACATTTTAATCTCTTAAAATCAAATTCAGGCATTAAAATCCCACAGTAAAGGCCCTCACTGGCAGAGAGTGAGGATCAACTCAGTAAAGACTGTTGGCAGACAAGGACTTTGGCTTGTTCAGACCCATGAGTGACCAAGGCGTTAAGCCAGCATATCCCTTTTGCTGGCAGAATTAGGAATCCAAATCTTGGCTGTTTACCTAACCATGACAGACCACCAGAAGTACTGATAACTCTCTGTTCTCAGAAGAAATGTTGAATGAATAACCCAAAAGATTTATCCAACACTAAAGATAAATATTTTCAATGGAGTACTTCAATAAAGCAAGGGAATAATTTAGGAATACATCAGACTTTTAACTGTTTGAATAGATATGCATTTTATAAATATAATAATTAAACCTAAAAATAGAATCTAGCAACATAAATTACTTACAACATGCAAAAACTAGAATTGTTGTAATTCCTTCAATTTAATTTCTAATTCTGAAAGAGTAATGCTTACCACTAAACCAAATTAAATACAAAGATACATGAAGAAAATGTGTAGTAATATCCACTCATCCTATATGCAATCTCATCCTACCAACCCACTCCTACACATCAATCAAATAATAAAAAATATGCAACCCAAACCAATGATGATGAAACTGAGGCAAAAAAGGAAGAAAAAATGATTTTGCCTAACACGATGCAATTAACAGAGCTGGGATGTGAATCTGAGCAGTTTGCTTCCAGAATTCATATTCTTCATATAAACCTAACTCATTTGTTTAGCTGAACAGTATTTCCAAGTGTGGTATGTACTTTATATTTCAATAGATATTAAAAATGTATAACCCTACCAGAAGCACCCACTTCTCCTCCCTGCAGTTGATGTGGTCTATTCGAAATCCTACACTAGAAGATGAATGATTGTTTATAACATCCAGAATTTAGACATTTAAAATGTGTAGAATTTTAGGGGTCTGGCCCCGTGGCCGAGTGGTTAAGTTTGCATACTCTGTTGGCAGCCCAGGGTCTCACCAGTTCGGATCCGGGGCACAGACATGGCATTGCTCATCAGGCCATGCTGAGGCAGCGTCCCACATAACACAACCAGAAGGACCCACAACTAGAATATACAACTGGGTGCTTGGGGGGCTTTGGGGAGAAAAAGCTGAAAGAAAAAAAAAGATTGGCAACAGTTATTAGCTCAGGTGCCAATCTTAAAAAAATTAAAAATAAAATTAGTAGAATTTTAGACACTTCAATAGAAAAACTGACAAAAAAATTAGGAATGGATAATTCTTGCACACACACAAATCTAAATGGTTAGAGCACGTATAAAAAGATATTCTGAAGAAAATTGAAACAATGAGATAAGACTTTTATTCTATCGGATTAGTAAAGATGAAAATATCTATAATGTTGTTGTCTCTGGGAATGTGGAATAAAGAATCTGCTTATACATTACTGGTGCAAATATACATTTTTTTCCCTAAGTATATGTAGTAATTCCTTCCTATCATCTGCCTTCATAAGCATATATATTTTGTTACAAACAAAAATCCCATAAATACTTTACAAGAAAAATTGCTTTATGCATATAGACCAGCGTACAAGATGGATGTATGTTTTTGCTTAAAATTTTACTCAAGTTGGACAGTGATGTCAGTTCCTGCTGTGAGAATAAATTTTCCAGTCATTTCAACACTCTTCAGAGAAGGAATGATTGAATTCAGAAGGGGAGTTAGCTTCAATGTAATCCTTCAATTAATTTAGAGTAATAGTAGCCCAAAGGAATATTTCAAAGTTGTTTAGAATAGAAGGAAAACAGAAATAAATGGAGGAGATTTTTGTTCTCCTTTCATAATAAGAATTAATTCTTTTCATGCCCCCAGAGTATGTATTATATTGAATGCAATTGGTAGATATAGTTGTGATATTTTTAGCAGGCTAAAGTTTTTTTATTGATAGTAAGTGCAGAACTTGATTTTCTGGCAAATATTTCTACAAATGTTTAACTGAAAATTTATATTTTATGAAGTAATAATTCCTGCGATAATTAAGTATACAAAACCAAAAATCTAAGTTTCTTAAGTACAAGCCCTTTACTTAATCTTCCTTAATATAAGTTTTCAAGCTTGAAAATCAGCTTTAATATTGATAATTCTAAACCTTCCCTAACAGGTTATACATTAAGTATAGATTAGGTTTTTCACTGAACTTATTTCAGTCAATTAGTGGCGTAATTTGTACCCTCATCAATGTCTTAAAGTAAGCTGAAAACGTCAAACGTTCACTAGGGAGTTCAAGTCAACTGTTGCTGTGTTTTACCCATAGCTTCCCAATTGTTTCCTCATCCTACTCCCTTTAAACTTCTCTGAGTTTCCAACCAAAATCTGTTATGGAGCAAGGGCTGGCTCCACCTGAGGCGCATAGAAGCCAATACGCGGGAACACAGGTCTTTGGGGGAAGAAAATTTATTACACAGTCGATTGGTAAGGAGACAGAGAAAGGCTCTCAGCTCTGTCTCCCACATCCGGGGTATAGAGTAAGGTTTAAGGGATCAGGGAAGCAGGCTGGTGTGTGGAAATGCTGGCAGGATAAGTTTCTATTGGTAGATCAAAATGTTCCCTTCTGTGTGTGCTCCTGGCTGGCTTGCCACCCCTGAAAAATTGTCTTAACATTCTGTTGTTAAGATGAGGTCAGTATAGTAAATAAGAGTAAAGGTTTTATGTAGATTTAAGTCACTGCCTTCTCTGTTGATGAGTTTCTAGAGATTTAGTCATCCTCTCCTTCCTGGCAGAGTGGAAGTCACCCTTACAAATGGAGATTTCTCTTATAAATGTAAGTTTCCCTTAAAAATGGCAACTTCTTCTAGATTTTCAGAGCTTTGCCTGTTTCTGCTGTTTTTTAAAAATAATCAGCCTAAAATAATTCCTATGCCAAAGAGGCATATTTTAGAATGGCAAATTCTGTTCCTGGTCCTGTGGTTACAAATCTAGCCAGCTGTAGGAAACAATTGAGAGAACTTGAATTAGAATGTAATGAAAGAGAATAGTTGGAATGGAGAATGACAAAGACTTTGTAAATATGACTCTTTCCCTTCTGGTCCTCTAAAATGAACAGACTGAACTCAGATTAACAACAGATTGTTTATAGACATTGCTTTCTTACCACAGAATGTGATATGTCTATATCAGATACAAAATTTGGTGTAGCAATTGCCCTGTAAATGATGACTAACAATTCATGCATAATTGATTTAACATTTCTGGAAATAATATAATTCAGTATAAGCATATTTAAATTCACAAGTTTGTCAAAAGTATCTCTAAAATTATTTAATGTTAATTAGTTGTGTCTTTTTTTTCATGACTGATATTAAACATTAAAATTGAAAATCCCACTCCTGGAGAAACAATGTGATACCATTTTAGTTATTTTGTAGACACTTTTTAATTTACTATACAATTTAACTCTTTGTCTAATAAATAGGATACATAAACTTGAATTAACTACTTATTTTGATTTTATACAAGTACCACAAGTTCCAATGATGTCACGCTGGGGTTTTCCATATATGAGTAAATTTGTGATTCCATGTTGTTTAGATGGCGTTGAGAAATGAAGTGGAAGCTAGTTCATGAGCTGTTCCTCCTCATCCTCCACTTATTTTCTCTCACATATCTTCTTACCATTTGAGGAGAGCCAACAGTTTCAGTTAAGCATGGAACTGAAATTGAGTGACTATTCAGAGAGAAATTAGTCTGCAATGGGCATATTGGATTGAACTAGAAGACGTTAAATTGAGGTCTGCATTTAAATCATGATATCTCGGTACAAGAAAACTTCATATATTCAATTAGGAGTTAGAAAATGACTTGTATGTGTATATGAAACCAGCAAACAGCCACTGATGATTAAGTAGCTAGGTACTAAAGTTTTTTCCTTTTTTGCAATCACTGATTACAGCTTTTAGCTGTTTAACCCACCCATTGTTAACTGTGCTGCTTAGGCAGTATGCTATCTGACTCCCACTAGGCTCCCATAGACAACATCTTCCTGCAGCCTGGGTCCCATGGTAATGGGTGTGCGAGTTGTTTTTTCAGGAATTAGAACTCCTTGTCCACTTCAGGCTGGTTGAGACTACCAACTCATCAACCAGGCCCATGCCGATGTCCCATAGGTGACCTTTTGAAATCAAGAGGCTAAAAACTCCACTCTCAGACCATGCTCACACCGCCATTTTGTGAACATGGGTCCTATGAAGAGGCGTGGAGTCTGACTACGCTTGCACAGATCATCATTACCTCACCTCTCCTCACCTCCAATCACCTACCTCCACATTTCAGACCACCTTGCCACCTATCCCATAAATATCCCTGAGTCTCTATTTTCAGGGAAGTGAATTTGAGGCTCATACTCTCACTTCCTCACGTGGCTGCCTGGGATTAAACCCTCTCTCTGCTGCAAATCTCGTCATCTCAGTGTTTGGCTTTCTGGGCGGCGAGCAAAAATAAACCTGGTTCGGTAACATATATACCTGACAATAGAGCCTGGATCAAAATGAGTAAGTAAGATTTTATTTGTTAAACAGTCATATGTTGCTTAACGACGAGGATACGTTCTCAGAAATGCATCATTAGGTGAGCTCATCATTTTGGAACATCATAGAGTATACTTACACAAACCAAGATTGTATAGCCTACGACACCACCATTGTATATATATATGGTCCCTCATTGACCGAAACGTAATTATGCGGCACATGACTGTAATTCATCTTTACTCACAGTCTTCCAAGCTTCTATTCCTTCTTTCTGGCATTGAAAGCCCTGCTGCTTTTGGATAAAGTTCCTCCTGTTTCAAGTCTAAAATCTCATTCCACTTATTCTTTTTTCAAAGGACTCAAATGTTTGTATCTAAAACATTTTATATTAAGTCTCTTTCAAAATCAAGATTCTGAATTATGTCTGTATTTAATATTAGCAAATTGTAAACCTGGTTACTAAAGTTATTTACACAAACGTGTGAATGCAGTTTAATCCTCCTTGTGTCTATCAGCATGTTTCAAAGGAGTGCTTGTAGTGAAATGTGGGAGGTGGGGATAATATGCATAAAGATGGCAGCTCATGATTCCCACTGATTTGTCTCAAATATTTCATCTAGCAGAAAAATATGTGAAATAAAGCATGTTAATTCATAGTTTACAACTAAGTAGTATTCATTTCATAGGCCTCTCTTTAATGTCATAAGTAACTGTCATCCCAGAGAGTCTTCACTTAGAGGTAAAGTATTTTCTTAGAATAAACTAATTAACAGTTAAAATCTGACTAATATGAAAGAGACCAATTTTTCATTTCCTTTAGCTATGAATATAATGGCTTTTCCATTATTATGTCACTTTCAACTGTGAACTATTGGAAAGAAGATATCTTTAATATAGCTGACCTGAGAAAAGAATAAGCAAAAGAAATTAGATGATTCTTGAGGTTTCTCAAAAGGACTATTTCAGAAACTGTTTACTATTTATTTTAAAGCTTAACTTTTAAGTTCTCAAATGAAAACCAAAACTGAGAGGAAAACGAAATCCATGCTTTGTTGAAAAATGTCAACAAACGACATTTACGACTTTTGGAAAAACTTTTAGACTCTTGAAATTGAATGACTCTTTATTTTGAAAGACTATGAAAGACTTGAAAGACTATGAAAACTGACAATAAAAATTCATTCTTTCATTTGGAAATTCCAGAAACCCGTTGTATTTTTTTTCAAATAAGATCATTTTAATTACAGAACTTTAAGAAGTGTGTATAAATTTAACCTGTAATGAAAAATATTTATAGATAAATTGATTATCTTTCATTAGAATAAATTTTGTTAGTAGTTCTATATTTGTATCCAAGATCCCAAGATGTTAATTTAAAAAAATGTGAAAAGTGTTATGTTAAATTCCCTTAAACTTTTCAAGAAAAATATAACTAAGCTAATACTTTGGCCACTCCATGAATAACAAAGACCTAAATATTTGAGATTTTATTTGAGTTTACATCATAGGCTCTTCCTACTAATATGGCTACCTGATATTGGTCCCATGACATTAAAAACTTGCAATTTGGTAACCTTCAAATGTGCTAATGATCCAGAATATTCTACTCACTTTGGCCACATTGAGCCATCTATTTCTACCCCATTGATATTGATTCTGCCCTACTATATTCTAAATTTTTGAAGCAGTCACTTCCTGTGTGTTCAGAATTTTCCCCCTAGCTCTTTGGCTCTCTTTTTTGTTGTCCTCTTCTAGCTGCTTATCATCTGACCATTTTATAAATAGCCATGCTCTGCTAAGTATGAACCTAGGTCTTCTCCTAATTCTAGATGGACCTCTTGGATCATACAATTCTTTCCAGTGGATTAAATTTCCTCCTATGTGCTATATTTTCCTAATTTCTGTTTCCAGCACACAATACTTTCCTGAGTCTGGAGCCCAGATCCTTATGCCTGACTGAAACCTAAGCATATCTACTCTGGGACTTCAAAGGCAAATGTCTAAAATATCGTCTCTATCATCCTGTTTTCCCTGATTGCTGTCCCCTTCTGTTTCTTAGTAATATGAATTGATTCAAATGCAGCCAAAGCCACTAGTCTTGGTATCACTCTTGATAATTCTTTTCTTTAGGCCTAGTAACTCAACAATGTTTACCAAGTACTGTTAATTATAAATTATGGAGTTGTTTTGATAAGTACTGCCACTAGTATAGTCCATATTCTGTGCCTGTACACTCTTTTAGCAAAATGTAGTGGGAGAAAAATATGAAGTTACACTAGAAGTTCTTATTTTAATTTTATGCCTTCAAACATCAAGTGGACCCCTTAAACTGCAGAACAGACTTATGGGAAGTGGCTAGTCCACTCACTATACCACTGTCCTTCAGGATTTTATACTTCCTCCTCTCCCCTCAACCCACATGAGCAGCTTTACCATTGTCACACACCCAATTCCTTTGCCTCCCACTTCACTGAGAAAATTGAAGCTATGAGAATTTTTGTAGACTCTAATAACCACAACTATCCAATTACCAATTACCAGAACGGGCAACTACATTCTCTGTGTTATAGCCTTTGATCTTACATGAAGTTTCCATGCTTTAATGAAAAAATGTCTCCACTTGTGCAGGAAAATCAATCTTCTTTTACCTACCTGAAGGTGTTGCTTTAGGACTTCTCCCTTCTCTTTTCTACGATATTAAATTTCCACTCAACTGCATCTTTTTCTTAAGCACCCTGGCACCCAGGCTTCTCTGGATCACATTCTCCTGTCAGTTCCTGCCCAGGTTTTGGCTGTACTAGCAAACTTTTCAGGTGAGTTGCTTATACATCCTGCCTGCAATTCCTCTCCTCTCCTGCTCTCTCAAACCCAATAGACTTCATCACCCTACAGAGACTGCACGCATCAAGGTCAACAATGAGCTCCACTTTGGAAAATAGAGTAGTCAATTTTCATTTCACATGTTGTTTGAGCTAATGGCAGCACTTGATATAGCTGAGCACTCCGTCCTCCATCCACTTCACTTCGTCTGTGTTCAGCTCAGTCTCCTTTATGGCTTCTCTCTTTCTCCCAGCTCTTTAATTTTTTTCCTGAATTCTCTCTATATATGTATATTTTTCTAATATGCTAATATAAGACATTTTAACAAAATATTTTGTGAATATTTATCTATAATTATGTCAAAAGTGATATAGTCATTAACTGAATGAAAATCTGTCAAGGTTAATGAAGAATTAAAAAACTAAAAGAATTTCTGTGACTTTCTGTCATTGCCCTAAGTAACAAGCTAAACTTGTAATATTGTAATCATGCAATTATGCAAAGGTTGCTCCATTAACGCATCAAGGCATTCAGTCAAATATATAACATGGTTGAAATGTAGAACTATTTCCAGTATAACTGGACTGAATTGATAAATTAGAACTTGAATGCTTTGCTTTTTTTCAAATCAGTGACTATTTCCAAGCTTCTCCAACAATAAAATAGTGTTCTCAGAACACTCTATGAGTGAAAACTACATTTTAATTTTACCTAGTGATAACATGCTTTCTCTGGATGACACTGGACATCATTTACTGGTACTTATATACTTTCATTTGAATAATGTATTCCATCTTGACTTCCATATTTGAAGATAAATGGGAAACAGCTTTTCACTACTTCAAAATTTTTCAGTGATATGATCCATCCAGGAAAACCAGAAGTCAGTGTTTCTAAATGTTTTCGGCAATTCACTACTAAAATACTGGAACATACTCCATATTGCAATTCCACGTTTGTCAGATTTAATGACAACTCCCCTTTGGTCAAGCGCATATCCCATGTTGAAATGGTCATTAGGGAAACATAGTAAAATATTTCAGTTATCTTGGCATAATCTCAGTTCTCTAGCCTAACATTTTTCTGGGAAAAACGTCCTGTTAAGACATTTGACTCGCTTTTCATATTCTTTCTTTGTAAGATCCACAACTCTTATACCTGCAGTCTCCAAACACATTTCAGATGATGTAGAAATCTAGTGCTTTCTGAGGTTTTGCAGCTCCTGCATAGGGCACTTTCACAGGAACACTTCAATGACTGGCTTCCTGGGAGTAAGTGATGAGTGATTGAACACACTGTTCCTCCCACACCTCAGAGGGGCAGGCCCAGCACCCACCCAGCACCCTCTGGACCAAGCTGGCTAGCCCACCTCCTACCTGCCCTTTAAAGGTAACTACTGACAGGAACCCTAGCTATCCCTGGTCTTTCAATGTTGAGGAGCCTTATGTCTCAGTCTTTTTCTTTCTCCTTTCCCTTGTTGATCTCAACAAGCCCCATATCTTTAACATATATGACAGACTCCTAAATTTATATCCTCTGCCAAGATGTCTCTAGAACTGTATACTCATATCAAACTGACTACTTGACATCTTTTCTAGAATGGTTAATAGACATTCACATTTGTCATATCCAAAACTAAACCTATTTTTTCCCCAAAACATATTCCCGATGCCACCTTTCCCATCTCAGTTGTCTACAATTTCTCGATTGCACAGGCAACTAGAGGCATCCTTGACTACTCTTTTTCATACCACTCACTAAATATATCAGAAATTCTTGTTGCCTCTAACTTCAAAATACATACATTATCTAATTGCTGTTTTCTACCTCTCTTGTCGTCACCACAAATCCATTCTAATCGGAGTTACTCTAATGGCTTCTGAACAGGTCTTCCTGACACTACACCTGCCCGCTGACAGTTCTCTCTCAAAACAGTAGGCAGGGTGACTCTTCTAAATTATCAGTTTGAGTCGGCCACTCTTCCTTTGCTTAAAACTCTGCAATGATTCTCCTTTTCACTAAGACTAAAAGCCCAAGTCCATACGGTGGCCTATAGGCTTCATATTGTCCACCACAATCCCAAATCTCAGACCTGCTCTAGCCTCTCTCCTCCATTTGCTCACTCAGTTCCAGCCTCTCTTGTCCCCTTTGCTCTTTTTTAAACACTCTAGGCAAGCTCTCACAGCCTTGCTCTGGCTGTTTTCTTTTTTTTTTTTAATAGTGCTTGTACCTTTCCAATAGAATATGTAATTTATCAATTACATATTGATAGGATGAAGAAAAGGATGGCAAACCTTCCCTTGTAGGTTACATGTAAGCTTTGGGTACTATTAGACTTATTTAATTAATGAGGCTGAAATTCTCTTACAGGTATCATGGAATGAGCACCTCATCTCTGTGAACAGTCGCCCCTAACTCTTCCTTCCCGACAAAAGAATTCTGTCCTGACGGCACCCACTGTCTCTCCATCTCCACCCGCCCTGTCCCCCCACTGCAGCTCTGCCTGGCTGCCTCTTTGCCAACTCCCGCAAAGAGTCTACTTCACGTTAGATAAGGATTCGAGGAGTCATGTATTGTTTTTAAAAGGTAAAATTGAGGCAAAGGAGATAAGGTGGCAGAATTTCAGAGTTGAAAGGAAAGGAGGAGGGCTTAGCCCCAAGTGCAAGAGCAATTCTGTATTATCATACCCACAGGAAGGAGGAGAGCAGACGCAGTCCTAAAACTGCAGGAGGAAAAGGAGGTGATTCTGTGTCACGTTTGTTTTCAAGAGGGATGCAGATGAAAAGAGAAGCACAGGCGAAGCTGCCCAGCGTGCTGAGATGAAGGAAAGGTAAAGCAGCGTTTTTAAAAATGCTGCTATTGGACCACTGTCAAGGGGTTCTCCAAATACAACTAAAAACTTATAGTGTTTGAGCACAATTTTGGGTTGTCTCATTCGGCTTATTTCGTTTTCGTATTTAAATTAATTTACCTTTTTGATATCTTAGATGTAGAGGGATTAGTTGACCTCATAATTTAGTTAATGGAAATTTATCATCAGTCCGTACAGAACCCCACACAGGTTTTATTTATGTACTTATTTAACTTTTATTTATTTATTCTACTCAAAATGAGTATAGCTGGAAATCCATCCCTTTTATCACATATGTGCTTAAAAGAAGATGTGTTATGTAAAAGTCATTTTGTATGGCTGCTGCACAGCCAAAGGGTAGAATATGGTCACATAATCTCTGTCCCTGTGTATGTCATATATATGTACATAATACATATTGTATATATTGTGTATAACACATTACATATGTTTTCTGTATTAGATTTGTATACCAATGTAATTTGATTGTAAACCTTTGAATATCCTTATGAAATACGTAGTGATGCTTTGTATACACTTTATTTTAAGTAATATAAACTATATAGTTTCTCACACAATCCGTGGTAATGAATATTTATCAACAATCTAAGATAGTCTGATACTTTGTAATATTAAAAAATAATAAATTATCAGAAAAATAATGTAAAAATGCCAGCCTTTTATTATTAGATATGATAAGGCATGAGAATACATTTTAGTGAATACAATAAAGCAAATATAGCATAAAGAAAAGAGAATTTTAAAATTGTGCATGCTCTTTATTGAACATGAAATTATAAATAACTCCCCAAGTTATATGCCTATACGGACACTTTGAATAGACATGTATATCAGTTTCCTCTTTTCCTCCATTTTCTCATGTCTCTCATTAACTTTTGATTTGAATCTATTCTCCTTCTACTTTTATTTCTATGACGGGTTTTTATTTTCTTCAATTCCTTTCCTGAGTTTGACCAAAACTAGGGGCACTTCTAGTTTGCCCATTTCTGTCCATAAGTTTTAAATTTCTTGTTCTAGACTTTTTCATTATCTGAAATGCTATGATTTGCAATTTATGTTTCCTTCTTGTGGTGGATTAGCATGGAGTCATTTGCTGTTTTCCATTCCTGTGCCTTTTTTTTTTTTTTTTTTAAGGAAGATTAGCCCTGAGTTAACTACTGCCAATCCTCCTCTTTTTGCTGAGGAAGACTGGCCCTGAGCTAACATCCATGCCCATCTTCCTCTACTTTATACATGGGACGCCTACCACAGCATGGCCTTTGCCAAGCGGTGCCATGTCCGCACCCGGGATCCGAAACCACGAACCCCAGGCTGCCAAGAAGCGGAACATGGGAACTTAACCTCTGTGCCACCGGGCCGGCCCCAGCGTTCCTGTGCCTTTTTCGGGGACAGTCTTTCATGTGTAAGAGTGCCTCTTTTGGTCAGTACAGTGAAGTACAATTTCCTCATTGAACAGCTTTGCTGGTGGGAGGTGGGAGAATGCTTTGGCCTGTGTTCTGTCTGTTCCTTTTATGTTTCTTCAGGATGCTTACTTTTTCCCCATTAGTTCCTGCATTCCCTTCATGATACATTGTCATTCTTTGTGTATTTATGTGATTATCCCCCAGAATCAATTCTTCTATCAGCTGCCACCTTCATTCCAGTGCACTTTCAAGCCCTTTCCTGGTACTACCAAGTCACACTGTCTTCATTTGACATTTGGTCCTGGATGTCTTTCTGGAGGTAAGTTTTCCTTTTGAATTTATTCTCCAACCCTAAGCCCCCATCTCCTTTTTTAAAACTGAGCCTCTTAAGCCTGCCCTTCCCCATCTGCCTTGTGGTGAGAGCAGGAGCTCTGTTGGAAGCTGGGGTGATTTCTCCACATACAGGTGATCTGAAGTCTTTGATATTCTTCTCCTAGAAACCTTGAAGTCATGCATCATGCATACTCTTGAATTTAGATATTTTGAGGGATGGATGCATAGAGAGAGTTTGATTTAAGCAACTACCATTAACTTCCAGAAATTATTTCAACACTATGTATGTCAATATTCAAAGATTTTAATGTAACAAATGAGCTTATTTCTTCTTAAATTATCCAATCTAGGCTTGATGGGTGACAACATGACTCAGAGTGGATAACATACATCTGTCAAAGATTGAATGTTTGTGTCGCTCCTAAATTCCTATGCTGAAGCCCTAACCCCAGGGCGGGTGTATTCGGAGAGGGGGCTTCTAAGGAAGTAATTAAGGTTAAGTGACCTTGAGAAGGGTGGAGCCTTGATCTGGTAGGATTGGTGTACTGATGAGAAGAGGAGGCACAGCTCAGTCTCACTCTGTGCACAAGCGCCAAGCAAAGGGCCTGTGAGGACCCTGTAGGAAGCCATCCATCGTCCATCCACAAGTCAGGAAGAGAGTTATTACCAGGAAGCTAATTGACTGGAACATTGATCGAGGACTTCTAGTCTCCAGAACAGTGAGAAAATAAATTTCTGTTGTTTAGCCAATATCATTTTGTTATGGCAAACCTAGCAACTAAGACAATATCTAAGTTATATCTTTGTTTTAAGAACACTTTTGAGAAACCATTCTCAAAGAGGTATTTTGGTATGAACAAAAGAAGAGATTTTAAACAAAGTTAAGCAAGATCAGGATATTTACTTTTAATTATTATCCAAATGAAAGCATGTGATGCCATATTTTCAATATTTATCTCCAATCACACATTACTTACTACTTCTAAAAATTTATTTGTAAAGGGATAGCTAAAAGTAAATGACAATTCAATGAAATAAGGGGTTTCCAAATCCAGAAATTTCCAATCCATGGATCTTCAGATAGAAATTAAATAGATTTTTATTCAAATCTGTAAGTTGTTAAGTAATGTCAAGGTTATCACCTATCACATTAATAATTGTTGCTAAATTATAGAACATGTCATATAACACCAGTAGAAGCTGGAAACATTTCTTCCAGGTTTTTTTTTTTTTTTTTCATTTCATCCCACAAAATTTTCTGCCACTGAAAAACATGTTGCATTTCTTCTTTTCATATGGTCTTAAAATTAATGGTAATTTCAGATATCAGAAAATAAGTAACTCTGGCTGCTGTATTACACTTTTTAAAAGTTGGGACCAAGTGGTTTCTTATCTAGTGGATCCACCTGCACTGCAGTATGATTTATAATGCTGAAAAACTGAAATCAATTACCTCTGGGTTGATCAGTTTATATAGTATAGATACAACATATTTATAAACTGCCATCATTTGACACTTATAATTCACACTGACAAATAAAAAAATATGTGAAGGTTATGAAGTTCACTGCACATTAAATCAATATTTAATTATATAATTTCTAAGTCAAAAATAAATTTCAACTATTGCAGGTTTCATAAATAATCCAATATCATTTGAAAAACAAATTCCTTCAAATTTAAAATACTCTACTTGTTACAATTTATGCATTCTTAGTTTAGTATGTGTGTATATATATGTATATATACATAAAACATACACACCATTGTACATATATACTTTTTTGAAGAAGAAGATTAGCCCTGAGTTAACATCTGCCACCAATCCTCCTCTTTTTTGCTGAGGAGGACTGGCCCTGAGCTACCATCCATGCCCATCTTTCTCTACTTTATATGTAGGACACCTGCCAGACATGGCCTGACAAGTGGTGCATAGGTCTGCACCTGGGATCTGAACTGGTGAAGCCTGGGCTGCTGAAGTAGAACGTGTGAACCTAACCACTGAGCAACCGGGCCAGCCCCCATATACACTTTTCCTTTGCCTATAATCCATTCCATGTCTCATATATATTTTCATGTCATCTTTTTAAGTGAATTTTCAATATGTTACTTTGAACACATTCTCAAGAGTCAGAAACAATTTAAAGTGGATTGTATCACAAAGGGTCAGATATTCTTCTAATAGTCAAAAGCTAGTGTTTGAGCAATAATGTTCCTTCCATTTCACTTCCTGCTGAATAATTGTTCTCTCAGAGTTGGATTGAGGCATCTTTATCAGTAATTTTATCCTTTTTGGTCTTTGGAAAAATATTGAAAGAAGTATATATGGGAAATAATTTGAAATAGTCACATTTACACGTGAAAATGTATTAATTAATCCAAAATTAATTGTTTTTAAAAATCTGAAATTTGATATGATCAATGCCTTGAAGAAACATTTTTTAATGGAAGTAACTGTATTTTCAAAGAAATCTTTAACTAACACATTAAGGGAAGCATGGTTCCTGTACTTTACTCTGCAACGATTCTCTGTAAGCAGGGCAGCCTATCATAAAGCATACTGGAAAGCTTTCCATCTTTACATTTTCCTTAAAACATCTCTCCCTTTATCCTTGTTTGCCCAAGTGACATATTCACATATTGAGCTTGTAAATAGTTGATAATGGTATTTATTTCAAATCACCTTGCCTAAGTTATGTCTTAGGTGAGTGAGAATAATATATAAGTAAGAATAGCATCACTTAGTTTCTCTTTTTCAGCTTCTAGCCTCTTCAGAGTCCTTTATTAAGCCAATTTCCAAGTACAATTTTCTGCTATAGTTGCAATTTTCTTTTATATGCAGACTGGTAGATGGCACTGCTTTATAACTGCGGGAGGTGATTTTGAAATGTATAAAGATAGGTAGGTGAGGCTGTCTGGAAAAGTAACCAGAGAAAACTGTGCTACATTAGCACGGTTTAACGTGTCAGGACAAAGTGCCCTCTCTAAACCACTGTCTTCTCTCAGGTAGTGTAAAATATAAAAAAGATTTGAGAAAAATTCTCTGACAAAATTGAAGTTCTAATGGATTCTCTAAGGTTTTCATGAGGAAAATGTTCTAAATTTTCAGTATTTTTTCTACCATAAGCTAAATCTTTTCTTGATATGTTAAAGGAAGAGAAGCAGTTTATCACTAAGAACTTTTTTTTTTTTTAAAGAGTTGCCACAGGAGATGGGAGGGCTATTCTTTTTTTTTTTTTCCCAAAGATTGGCACCTGAGCTAACAACTGTTGCCAATCATCTTTTGTTTGTTTGTTTTTCTGATTTTTCTCCCCAAGTCCTCCCAGTACACAGTTGTATATTTCAGTTGTGGGTCCTTCTAGTTGTGGCATGTGGGATGCCGCCTTGGCGTGGCCTGATGAGTGGTGCCGTGTCCGCTCCCAGGATCCAAACCACTGAAACCCCAGGCCATCAAAGCGGAGCGCACAGACTCAACCACTCAGTCACGGGGTCGGGCCTAAGAATTTTTAAAATATAATTTATATTGCTTTTAAACCAACATTATTAAGAAAAACATAAAAATAGAGGGAGGAAATAATTTTTCTCTTGCATTGTGTAGAAAAAGTATTTACGAAGCCCTTACTATTCTTGTAGGTAAAACTTTGGGCTTGATATATAGTAATACGTCTGTCACACTTCTTATGGAGTCTGCAGTCTATTGGGAGAAACATTTTAAGATTTACAGTAGCTTGGGACACTATAATGGAAGCACCTGTAATATAGTGAATGGGCGCAGGAGAAGGATCGAGCATCACTCGATGAGAGCTGATCGGAGGATTATTTCAGTTCAATCATCACATCCTCAAAACCGCCTTCCTCACCCACTAGCTTACTTACAATTGCACCCCACTTTAACTCTCCTTAGTAACGCTCCAAGGCATTGCTTTTATTTCAGTTTCTTTGCAGTCCTTGACAGGAGTTGAAATTACCATATTTATCCCTTTGTTAACTTGTTTATTGTCTCTCTTTATTAGATTTTAAGATCCAGAGGGTAGTTCCATTGTTTATCTTGACAAAGACCTTCCTCGACCAAACTTTCGTCAGCCTCCTCTAAGACCTTTTTTCCCCTAGGCCTCATCTTTGGACCTTGTCTTCACCTGCCTCCTCCAGTTGTTGCAAGAATTCTGCTAAGTCAGTTTAGCGAGAATTCCCCCACCTTGATATCTGATCACGCTGGCCTGCCTTCAGCAAGAATTTAAAGTCAGTTTGGCAAAAATCTCCATTCTCTCAATGTTTCCTCTTCATAATTTTCCAATCTGCGACCCCCTCACTCTGCGCATTGACTGAAAATCCCCAACCCTCTTGCCGTATTTGGAGTTGAGCCCAATCTCTTTCCCCTGTTGCAATACACCTACTGCCACAGTCTTGAATAAAGTCTTTATCATTTTAACAAGTGTTAGAATAATTTTTTCTTTAACAATCTTGTCCATCGCTTTAGAGTCAGCATCTATAATAGTGCCTGGCATGTAGAAAGAAACAATGTGCATTTCCAGAAGGAATGAATGATTCCCTTGATTAATAGTGATGTTAAGTACACAAGAGAGGTAAAGTGTAATTCTTCCTGCCTTGTTATTCTTTCTCAGGCTTTCTTTAGCTATTTGGAGTCTTTTGTGGTTTCATATAAATTTTAGGAGTGTTTTATCTACTTCTGTAAAAAAAATGCTGTTGGAATCTATAGTGATTGCATTGAATCTGTAGATGGCTTTCAGTAGTGTTGACATTTTAACAGTATTAATTCTTCCAAACCGTGAACATGGGATAGCTTTTCATTTATTTGTATCTTCTTTGATTTCTTTAAATGTTTTGTATTTTTCAGCATAGAGATCTTTTATCTCCTTTGCTGTTAAGTGCCTTCAAGTCAGCTCCAATTCCTGGTGACCTTATGAATGAGTGATGTCTGCAGTGTCCTGTCCTCAACAGCCCTACTCAGCTTCTGTAGACTCAGGCCTATGGCTTCCTTTATGGATTCAACCCATCTCATATTTGGTCTTCCTCTTTTCCTGCTGCCTTCTACTTTTCCCAGCGTTATTATCTTTTCCGAAGAATCCTGCCTCCTCATGATGCGCCCAAAGTAGGACAACATCAGTTTGATCATTTTTGTCTCCAGCGATAGTTTAGGCTTAATTTGCTCTAGGACCCACTTGTCCATCTTTCTGGCAATCCAGGATATCTGTAGAGCTCTCTTCCAACACCATATTTCAAATGAGTCAATTTTTTTCCTGTCAGCCTTCTTCACTGTCCAGCTTTTGCATTCACACATAATAATGGAGAATAGGAGGGTGTAGCTAACTTTGACCTTAGTCTCTGATTCAACTTCCCTGCCCTTGATGATCTTTCCTAAGTCTCTCTTTACTGCCTTTCCAAGTCTGTCTCCTCTTCGTTTCTCGGCTGCAGTCTCCATTTAAATTAATGATTGAATCACGGGAAACAAAATCTTCAACAATTTCAATGTCTTCATTTAGTCGTCTTCATTCAGTTGTCTTCTTTCACTTCCTTAGCTAAAATTATTTCTAAATATTTTATTGTTTTTGACGCTATTGCAAAGATTGTGAAGATCAATTTCTTTCTTATTTCAGAAATTTGTTTTTAGTATGCAGAGAAACACTACTGATTTTTGTTTGCTAATTTGGTGTCCTGCAGCTTTACTGAACTCATCGATTAGATCTAACAGTTTTTGGTTGAGTCTTTAGGATTTTCTACACATAAAATCATGTCATCTGCAAATAGACACAATGTTACTTCTTTTTTTCTAATTCTGATACATTTTATTTCTTTTCCTTGCCTGATTGCTCCAGCTAGGACTTCTAGTGCCATGTTGAATAGGAGTGGCAAGATCCCACAGTTTTGTCTTGTTCTTGATCTTAGAGGAAAAGCTTTCATTCTTCCACCATTAAGTATGATGTTAGCCGTGGGCTTGTCATACATGGCCTTTATTATGTTGAGATATGTTCCTTCTATGGCTAATATCCTAAGAGTTTTTATCATGAATGGATACTGAATTTTGTTGAGTGCTCTTTCTGAGTCTATTGAGATGATCAGGATTCTTTTCTTTCATTCCATTAATGTGATTATGATTCTTTTCTTTCATTCTATTCACATTGATTTGCATATGTTGAACCATCCTTGTATCCCAGGGATAAATCCCTCTCGGTCATGAATGATCATTTTAATGTGCTGCTGAATTTGGTTTGCTACTATTTTCTTGAGAATTTTTGCATCTGTATTCATTAGGAATCTTGGCCTACAGATTTCTTTTCTGGTAGTGCCCTTTCCAGGCTTTGATATCAGGATAATGCTAGCCTCGTAAAATGAGTTTGGGAGTGTTCCCTCCTCTGTTTTTTGCAAGAGTTTGAGAAGGATTGGTGTTAATTCTTCTTTAAATGTGTGGTAAAATTCACCTATGAAGCCATCTGGTCCTGGGCTTTTCTTCACTGGGATATTTTTGATTACTGATTCAATCTCCCTCCTAGTGATTGGTCTATTCAGACTTTATATTTCTTCCTGAATTGGTCTTGGTAGTTTACATGTTTCCAAGAATTTTTACATTTCTTATAGGTTGTCCAGTTAGTTGGCATATTGTTGTTCATAGTAGCTTCTTATGCTCCTCCGTATCTCTGTGGTATCAGTTGCAATGCGTCCTTTTTGATTTATAATTTTGCTGATTTGTGTTCATTTTTCCTTGGCTGGTCTAACTAAAGGTTTGTCAATTTTGTTTATCTTTTCAAAGAACCAACTCTTAGTTTGGTTAATCTGTCTTATTATTTTCCTGCTATTTCATTTATTTCTGCCCTAATATTTATTAATTCCTTCTGATAACTTTGGGTTCAGTTGGTTCTTTTTCTAGTTCCTTAAGGCATAGAGTTATATTATTTATTTGGGATCTTTCTTGCTTGTTAATGTAGGTATTCATTGCTATGAACTTTCCTCTTAGAACTGCTTTTGCTGCATTCCATAAGTTTTATTATGTTGTGTTTCCATTTTTGTTTCTCAAGATACTTTTTTATTTACCCTCTAGTTTCTTGTTTGATCCATTGGTTGTTCAGGAGAGTGCTGTTTAGTTTCCATGTGTTTGTGAATTTTCTAGTTTTCTTCTTGTTGATTTTTAGTTTCATATCATTGTGGTCAGAGAAGATATTTGGTATGATTTCAGTCTTCTTGAATTTATACGATATGTTTTATGGCCTAATATATGGTCTATCCCTAGAATATGTTCCATGTGCATCTGAGAAGAATATATGTTCTGTTGGTGCCAGATATAATATTCTGTATATATCTTTTAGGTCCATTTGTTTTATAGTGTTGTTCAAATCTGCTATTTCCTCATTGAATCTCTATGTGGATGATATATCCATTGTTGGGAGTGTGGTATTAAAGTCCCTGACTATTATTGTATTGCTTTTTATTTCTCCTTTTAGCTCTGTTAGTGTTTTCTTTATGCGTTTAAGTGCTCTGATGTTGGGTGCATAAATATTTACAATTGTTATATCTTCTTGATGTATCGAGTGCTTTATTATTATATAATGACCTTCTTTCTCTCTTTTTACCATTTTTACTTTAAAATCTATTTTGTCTGATTTTTAAGAATAGCTACCCATGGTTTTTTTGGTTTATCATTCCTTAAATGTTTTTTCCCGTCCCTTCACTCTCAGTCTGTGTGTGTCTTTAAGGCTAAAGTGAGTGTCTTATAGAGAGCACATCACTGGATGTTGTTTTTTAATCCATCCTTCCACTCCATGTCTTTTGACTGGAGGTTTTAATCCTTTTATGTCTAAGGTAATTATTGATGTGTAAGGACTTACTATTGCTATTTTGTTAATTGTGTTCTGATTGTTCTGTAGATTCTTTGTTCCCTGTTTCTTATCCTGCTGTCTTTTTGGGATTTTGATACCTGTGGTATCTGTATGCTTTGACTTCTTTATCATGTTCTTTTGTGTAATTACTACATGCTTTCCCCTTGTGGTTACCGTGAAGCTTACATAAAATATCTTAAAGTTGTAACACCCTATTTTAAACTAATAAGAATTTAACTTCATTAGAATTCCTAAGCTTTACACTTTTACTTCTCTTCCTTCTCACATTTTAGGTTATTGATATTACAATTTATATATTTTTTATTTTGTGTAATTAATAACAGATTATTGTAGTTATGGGTTTTTTATAACTGTTTTTTTAACTTTTAAACTGGAGTTGTAAGTGAATCATGCACTGCCATTACCATATTACACAATATAGCTTTGACTATTTATTTGCCATTATCAGTGAATTTTACACTACCTGTTAATGTTTTTATGATGTCTTTTACTTTCACTCAACAACTCCCTTTAGCATTTCTTGTAAGGCAGATCTGGTGGTGATGAACACCTTCAGCTTTTGTTTATTTGGAAAAGTCTTTACCCCTCTTTGTTTCTGAAGAACAGCTTTGCCAGGTATGGATTCTTGATTGGCTGTTAATTTCTTTCAATAATTTGAATATGTCATCCTATTCTCTCCTGGCTGGAAAAGTTTCTGTGGAGAAATCCACTGATTGTTCTATAGAGGTTCCCTTGTATATAACTTCTCTCTTTTCTCTTGCTGCTCTTAAAATTCTTTGTCTTTGACTTTTGACCTTTTAAATATAATGTATCTCAGTGTAACCCTATTTGAGATCAACTTATTTGGGATCCATTGGGCCCCTTGATCTAGGTGTTTATTTCTCTCCCCAGGCTTGTGAAGTTTTCAGGGATTATTGATTTATATATACTCTCTGTCCTTTTCTCTGCTCCTCTAGTATTCCCATAATGCAAATATTGTTCCTTTTTATTGTTTCCCATATGTCTCATGGGCTTTCTTCACTCTTTATCCTTTTTTTCCTTTTGCTCCTCTGAGTGGATAATTTTGAATGTCCTATCTTCCATGTCACTGATTCTTTTACATGGTTGAGTCTGCTTTTGAAGCTTTCTATTGAATACTTTGATTCGGTTATTGTAGTTTTAGCTCTAATATTTGTGTTTTTTTATGGTTTCTATTTCTTTGTTGAAGTTTCTCATGTATCATTTTCCTAATTTGATTTAATTGTGTATTCTTGTAACTCATTAAACTACTTTAAGAGGATCATTCTGAATTATTTGTGTAACGGTTCAGAGATCTCCATTTCCTTAGCGTCAGTTATTGAAGCTTTATTAATTTCCTTTGGTAGTGTCATATTTGCCTGAGTTTTCATGATCCTTAATTCTTTATGTTGGTATCTGCGCATGTGGGTAAGTAACATCCTTGGGCAGGTAGGGCCTCCTATTAGGGTCTATTTTTGGGTGAGGCAACTGTTTGATGTCTGAGATTATTGGTGGGAGGTATGCCACTGGCTGACAACAGCTGGATGGTACTGCTGGCTTGGTTCCCTGCCAAATGAGGATGTAGGATGGGCTCTGCAATTGGCTGGATTCTCTGGTTAGACTAAGAAAGTTGGGACTAGGAACTATATTCAGCAGTAGGTGAGGCTACAATTAGCTTCCTTGCCCTGGTGGGGCATCAGGACAGGACCCAGGGCCTGCACAGCTCATTGTTTGAGGACCCAAATCAGGCAAAAGTGTGTACTGAATATCCTGGTAAGGTAAGGCCACTGATTTTGCTATGCAGACAGGGAAAACTACAGGCTGTGCTCTCTGTTCATTTGCCACTGGAAGCAGGGCTGTTGGATGGGCTACACAGCTTCCTGTGTGCTCTGGTAAGGTTCCATGGTAGTAAGGGCCTGAAGGCTATATCCAACAATAAATTAGGCTATGAACTAGGCTAATTTCCCCTCATGGGGACAGGGGGAGAAGCACCCTCAAGGCTAGTAAGCATTTTGTTTGTGTTCTTGACTCAAACTGACCCATGCTCCAAGTTCCCTGATGAGACAGGGCCACAGGCTTTGTTTTGGAAGCAATCAGCTCTGCCTGTCTTCCCCTTAGCTCCAGCATTGCTGAGTTACACAGCAGCTTCTAGGTGTTCTCCTAAGCCCTTCCTGTCAGATAGGCGTCCCCAGAGTGTGGGGCTATGAATTACCTCCCCAACCTAGGCATAGCAGAGGAACTCTTCACACCTAATACTGGTTTGTTCTCAGGGTAATAGCTGTGCCTGCCCTCCTCTTAGCTTGAGCATTGCTGGGTTACACAGCTTCCAGGTGTTGTCCCAGCTCTTACCTGTCATATGAAACTGAAAGCCACATTCCATAGAACATGGGGCTATGTCTCAGCTTCTCTGCCAGGGTGTGGGCAGAACAGGTCTCAGAGCCAACAACACTTCTTGTTTGAATATCTGAATCAGGCAGACCTGCACCTCACTGAGTTCCCAGGTCAGACTGCACCACCAACATGGTTCTGCAGATGAGCAAAGCCCCCGATAGGAACTCAGCCTGTCAAGATCCCTGTGCTGGTTATTGGAAGGCCCTCCCCCCTTCTTTGTCACAATCAGATTGCCTGTGGTTGAGCCCTGCAGATTCCCCTGTGATCCCCACGGGGCAAGACCAGAGTAGGGACTCCCAAAAGTGACCCACAATGCGGGAAGGGGAACTAGATGTCACCCTCAGGCTCTCTTTTCCCACCGTCGACTTAGGGGAGTCCTCTTGGTGTGGTGCTGCACTGGCCTGGGGGAGAGGCAATGCGGTCAGCGTGCACCTGCTTCTCTTACCTTTCCAATGCAGTCTGTCTTGGTCTCTGAGGTGCAGGGGAGAGCTTCAGCCTCACCCTTATGTCCTAGGATTCTCTCAGTGGTGTCTTGTTTATGAATAGTTGGCAGTTGTTCTTCCTGTGAGGGGAAACAAAGTTGGGAACAATCTATGTCACCATCTTGGTGATGTCACTCTCTGTGTCTTTCTTATGTGATAGTTCTTATTTTGGTAATGGAGCTTAAAAGTATTTCAATATATCTGAAATATTTCTTAATCTATTAAACGTTTTCATAAATAGAAATAAAATAATTGTGCCAACCCATCTTGGTTCCCATACTGTGAAGGATACTGTGCATTCCTCAACGAGTATGAGTTAATATGTGCTAGGTATTGCCCTATCCAATGGGGACACTGCAGTGAATGAGAGTCTCAGCTCAAACGCCAGGCATCTTTGCTGAACAAAGTATCTGAAATGGTATAATTTCCTGACCATTCACTTTTTATTTTACCTTATTTGTATTTACAGTTGTTATAACAGGAAGTATAAAATACATTTAACTATTTTGACTTCCTTGCCAAACTCTACACAGGCAAGGTTTTGGGTTGTTTTATTCAATTTTATCTCCCCAAAGTTTAAGTTAGGTTAAGTCATTTAGAAATGGCATTAAAATTATTACCAGATATTATTGATTGTGATGGAAAAATCACTTTTTTGGTGATTTAGTTATATAATATTACAAAATGAAAGACATCTTAAAGAAATGAGAATAGCTGAAGATTTAATTAAAATGCTGAAGTATAGAAATAAAAGTGATAATCATAAAATTAATTGGAGATTGAATTAGATTGTACTGTAATGTATTTTTTAATTTTAAATTTCATAGTTCATATTTGATATTTAGAGGAAAAATAGATACCACTTCATTTGTAAGCTGTATAAGGTAAAGACTTCATTTTTCAAAAAGTCATTTCTATATGCCATCTGTCTTTAAATCTCCATGTTAGTTAATGTATCTTCTTTTTTTAGGAGCACTTTTGGACTAATTCAGTCTACTAAAATGTTTTACATTATCAACTATTCTTTTTACCACTAGCCTGTAGGACAGTTTTTCAGGGTCTTATTAAATTCCCAATTATGTACATCACTTCTTATAGGTGCTATCCTTATCGCTTATCATGGGGAATGGAGCTCTGTGCAGAATATGCATTTGAGAGCTCGGTCCTGTGTGTGTGATGCTGCTCCTGTTACAGCTCTGGGAGGAGGAGGGAGATGGCACAGGGGAAAGAGTGTTTCATTGGGAAACTCAGTCTATTAGTTACGGGTTTCTGGAAAGAAATCAGTAAACCTCTCTCAGCTACAGTTTCCACATCAATAAAAGACCAGTTGTCATTATGGATCTTTAAACTTTATTTTTTTTGAGTAGTTCAAGAAATTAGAGGAATTATGGCATTACCTTTACTTACTTCCTTTGTGTTCTTGCATGAAAGAAAATAATTATTTTTCCATATAATGGAAATTCCAAATTTGGAATATTAGAACCCATGATAATAATGATAAAATTACAACAAGAAGTTTGAAAATTGATATATCTATATCCAGTGGATATATCTATTAAAAATTTTAAAATATTTTGACAATTTACAATTTCTGTAAATGAGGCGATGACTATTCTTCCCCAAGTGCTCTGTGCAGGCTGTGCTGTGCAATAATTGAACTGCTAACCCCTTCTTTACAGCAAATCTACATCTACCTCTCAATATTCCTGAAATTCAAACATTTTCCGAGGACAGCCTTTTTTGCTGCTGTTTTAAAAGACAGTGCCTAACCTCAGTCATCGATCTTGTAGATCAGAAAGAAAAGTAGGGGGAATCCTTTAGTCCAGAATCATTTCAGTTCATTTTTGATGCTAAAATAACAAAGATGTATGCACCATATTCATGAATAGCTCACAGTATTGTTTATCACCATTTTCTTCTATATTTTCCCCGTGGAATTACTGTTAATAATTTGAGGCTTTTAGTAATAAAGCTTACTTTCTGATCATAGTTTTCCTTATGCTAAAATATATGACATTTTAAATGCTTAATATATTCTTTTCAAGCAGCCCTTTTGTATTTTGGAAAGTAAATATGTTTCTGGGTTAATGGTGCCTGTTGTAGAAAGAAGATCTTTAAATTACAAAGTGACAGTCAGTTTCAAACCTCTTGGAAATAAGTCCTATCAAATAGCATCCATGAGTACATTCTGAGACAGCAGGTCCTAAAATGGGCTGCACAAAACCCGGAATTGTGGAATTCAGATTCACATTGTATGCGACACTGAAAACATACTCTTATTAAACCTCTGAATTGGTTCTTCCTACTCTACTCATTAGTTTTTCTAGCCTGTGCTGAGCCAGGAGTCCCACACCTTTTTTAGACAATGCCTTAAATATTTCCCATGAAGAAAGTCCAGTGTAGGCCTGATAATTCTTAGAAATACCTGACTCTGCATTACAGTGCGGTGCTCGAAGACTGGCTGGATGTTACACTTCCTCATGCCTGCAGAGGGAGAATGAGTATTTAGATCCATTTAATTCTTTCATATTTGTACATATTCAAACCCAGAAGGAGAAGCAAAACAAAATGCACCAGAAATGTAAAATTAATTATTTTAATTAAAATATTTTACAATCCTTATAGATTATCTTAGTGTTATGATCATTACTACTAACTTCTACAAATGAAATTCTATCTCTTAAAGCATTGGTGTTAATTCAAAAACCACTTTCTAAGATTAGATTATATACCTGCACACCAGAAAGAGATAATGAAAATGTTTAAATAACGCTTAAAGAAAAAAACAAATATATGGACATTGCTTGCTTAAGGCAATATAGGAAATTAGCGAAGCAGAAATACTAGAACTATATTTCATGTGACAAAGTCTGTGAAAACACAAAGAAACCTACCCCCCTTTTGAATATAAATATAAATCCTGAAAGCTGGGTAGGTTATGCAGAATGGAAAAAAGTCCTTGAGACTTAGATAATAGTTGTACATGTAAATCTTCTGGCTGTGTGGCACCAGTCTTGACTGATAGCCATTTAGCTCTATGAACAAAAACAGTGGTTAACTGACAGATGGTCGTGTTGCAAACTTTCATTTATAAGTCACACGTTAGTATCTCTATGATTTCCCACAGAAAGCATTAGCTGGCTACCAGCAAATATATATATATGTATGTATAAAAATATAATAATATATATAATCAAATATATATTTTATACATGTTATATATTATATATAATATAATAATATATATATATATATAACAAAGAAGAAGTAGTCTTCACTTGTCAAAAAGAATTTGGATAATATAGTGTTTCCAATGCACATTAGCTTAAAAATAATCATTTATTACATAGTATTCATAATTTTTCTTATCTAAAACAACCAATCTTAATACTCTTCTGTCTCTTTCATTTTCTAAAGCTACGCAAACTTTAAAAAACTGCCTCAGAACACTCAGAAGACCAGAAATAAGAATAGGACTCCACCAGTAACCAGCTTTATTATTCTATTTTTTCTCTTATTACAGATTTTAATAAATTTTCAGTATATGCATATCTTAATATTGTATGACAGTCATGTGTTTAAACTTTTAAAATTATTTTTGACAGTTTGGGAGGTTTTACCAGTATACCTGAACGGACCATCTTCCAGAGTCGATTAAATCATACAATATTGCCTGAGAAATGCATCTCATGAGCTGCTTATGCCCAGGTACCTCCTTGCTTGTTTCTGGAATGAATCTCAAATTAAACCAGAACATTATCATAACATCTCTGTTTCTATGTGTCTTTCGTCCTCATGCCTGTAATGCCCAACCTCCGCATCTCTTCCTTTTCAAATCTCACTCTTATGACTCCCCCAAAACCTCCCTCCTCCAAGAAGCCCTCTACCCCTCCTGCTTCAGAAAGCAGAATTTCCCTCTTCTGAGCCACTATGTCACTTTGTACTTCCACTGTCACCCACTTTCACTCACTTTTTATAATCTTCACTATATCATAATTGATTTTGTGTTTATTTAAACATTACTACTACTCAAATTATCTCTTGATAAAAAAAAACTCACTTACACTACCTTTCACTTGGTGGGCAGGAATAAGACCTAAATTAATAATCTGCTTACAATACAATCTGTGTCTATTACTTATAATGGAAAAAAATTATAAATAACGTAAGCCAAATAGTTTTCAAATTGAGGCATATTAATAATATTCTGAGACTATAAAAGCTATTCCATAATTATATTTCCTATGATTGAGGCATTCATGTTCTATTGCTGCCATAACAAATTGCCACAGAGTTGGCACCTTAAACAGTGCAAACTTATTATTTTACAGTTCTATAGATCAGAAGTTGAACATGGGTCTCGCTGGACTAAAACCAAGGTACTGACACACCCCCGTTCCATTCTGGAGGCTCTGGGGAGAATCATGGTAAGCTCCAGCTTTTCAAGGCTGGCCATATTCCTAAACTTGTGGCCCCTTACTTTAAAGTCATCAATGGAGCATCTTTATGACTATTCTTCTATAGTCACATGTCCCTCAATTACAGCCAGGGACATTCCTTTCCTTTTAACGACCCATGTAATTAAACTGTGCCCAACTAGATAATACAGGATAATTACCCGATCCCAAGATCCCTCCCCTTCAACCCATCTGCTATGTAAGACAAAACAGTCACAGGTCCCTGGGATTAGGGAATAGCTATCTTTAGAAGGCTCTTATTTTACTTTAGAAGGCTCTTATTTTACCTCCTATCATTAGATTTACTCACAGTATATCAATTGATGAAAAATCAACTAACAATAGAGAACTCGTTAAAAAAAATGACAAAATATTTTTAGGGGCTGGCCTGGTGGTGCAGCGGTTGAGTTTGCACATTCCACTTCTGTGGCCCAGGGTTCGCCGGTTCACATCCCGGGTGCAGACATGGCAGCACTTCTCAAGCCATGCTTTGGCAGGTGTCCCACATATAGGGTAGAGGAAGATGGGCATGGATGTTAGCTCAGGGCCAGTCTTCCTCAGCAAAACGAGGAGGATTGGCAGTGGGTGTTAGCTCAGGGCTAATCTTCCTCAACAAAGAAAATTTTAAAAAAAAGCTCTTTTCCTCTTTATAGTCATATTTTAACATTTTATGTAATACTTTATTTAACTAGGAACTATAGACATAAGTATAACTGGCACAAACAGGTTTGGAAATAAACATAATTTGATACTTGGTGGAAGCAGAAGTGTCAAGATATTAGATGCTAAAGTGCAACCTAATAATACCAAATATCCAGTGAGCTGTCAGTTTGTTTTCTAGAAAGAATGGAGAGCGTCAGCTAAGGAAATGAGGAGGAGAAGGGCAGGAGGGATTAGAGAACTTCTAATACCTACCGAAATGTTTGAGTGACGTGAAGACAACAGGCAGCACAGGGGGCTTTAAAACAAGGATAGCTCGTCATCATCTGACACCTGCAAGGTCAAACAGGTTGCAGTTCAGAAAAGTGTTCAACAGAAGGATTAAATCAATTGCCAAACTTAACTTTGGCACCGTAGGGATATAGCCAACATTTGAATACAAAAATGTAGAGCCCTAAGTTCCAAATTCTTCCCTATCAAGGTTCTTTATGTAAAATAAAAGCTCTGTCTTAACTTGAAATAGTTTTAAAGAAAGATTTTTATGATTTGAAGACTTTATTTGGATCAAGTGTAAACACAGTTTAATGAAACTGTAAAGATAGCACAATGTTCTCTAGGCAATAAATTAGGATATTTGAAATAGATAATAACTTCTACTCTCTTCATTTCCATTAAATTATCTTCATGCAGAAGTAATTTCATACTTCACATTTATAAAAATGCAATGCAATGATTTTTTTAGTTGGTACTTTTTTATTAAATTGCCATGCCATCGTCATTTGATCAAGTTTTAACTGCAGACTAAAATGAATTGATAGCAGTTAGCAAGGAGAAAATCAATGAAGTAGAAAAAAATAGGAAGAATTTTAATCATGGGCAAACACACTTTCATTAAAGAAAGTCATTATGTTATAAGGAATCCTTTTCATTTTCCTTTGTAAGCTTTTCAAAGAACATTGAAGGTCATATAAAATTGTAGACTATATTGTTACATCTTTTTTTTAATAAAAATTCATTTCAAATCCACTTCAAAAAACACTTCTAATACCGCTCACATTTGTCCTGTAATCTCCCACTTTTCTCCTTTCCCATGTTCTAATGCTCTTCCTTCCTCTGCCAACTACTGTGGACCAGCGCGGTAGCACTGATACAATTCAGAAGAAATTAGGCTGCTATTTCCTGTAGGAAGCTGTTTTGAATCTACTGTAACCAGAGTCTAATTTCTTTGTATTTTCATGGATATAATTGACAAACAATATACTGCATGTTTTTAGTGTACATTTTGATAAGTTTTGATGTAGTTATACACCCGTGAAGCCATCACCACAATCAAGATAATCAAATTTTCTTGTTCCATTTTTAATCTATCCCTCCTGCCCTCCTTCTCTCACTACCTCCACAAACAATGACTGGCTTGCTTTCTGTCCTATTTAGTTTTAACGTTCTAGAATTTATATAGATAGAATAATATAGTGTATACTCTGATTTCGAGAATCATCCATGTCCCATGTCATAGCATGTATCAAGAGTCCATTCCTTTTTTTTGTCGAGTAATATCTCATGGTATGGATCTGTCAGAATTTGTTTATTCATTCACTTACTGATGAACATGTAAAGTTTTTCTACTTTTTGTTAAAAAAAATCTATTATGAAAATTCACATGAGTCTTTTGCGTAGACACAAACTTTCAGTTTTCTTGGTTAAATACCTAGGAATGAATGGTTTTGTCGTATGATAGGCAAATGTTTATGTTTTAAAGAAAATGCCCCACTTTTCCAAATTGGTTATACCACTTCATATTCTCATTAGCAGTGTGTAATAATTCTGATTGTACTGTATCCTCACCAACAGTTGGCATGAGGAGTTTTTCTAAATTTAAACATTCGGGTAAGTGTAGTATTATTTCATTGTGGTTTATGATTGCATTTCTCTCATGACTAATGATGGTGAGCATTTTTTCTCATATTTGCCATCTGAACATTATTTTGCTGAAGTGTCAGTTTAAAAGTTTTATCCATTTTTAATTGTTTTTTTCCTCATTGTGAAATACCTGTTCTCTTCATATAGGAATATACCACTATGAGATAAGGCAAAAATATTGCTATATCTAAGTATGTAATACATAGGGCATTTTAATGGTCTCTGGTATAATTCAGTTGTCTTCATATCTCATAGGAGTTGGCTCTCATAGAACAGAGTCACCAATGGATGGACAAAAAAAGGCTTTACTTAAAATATCTTAGTAAGAAAGAATTCTCAAAATTTAATGTTAACCTATTTCCTACATACCTAAATACTACCTGAGGTTTTTTCTCACATTTATTACTTCTTGAGATTAACTAGTGTAATATTGAATTAAAAAGTATGTATCAAATGCTTTCTGAAAAATTGGAGTTAACACTACAAATACCTCTAACTAAAAAAAGCAATGGTCCAAGAACAAAGGATAATAGAATAAGTAAAAAGAATAGGTTTAAATTCAGATTAGATTTAACATAATTCAAAGAAGAAAATGTAAAAGAATTTTAAGGAAGAGTTTCCATGCAACATTTAGGTCTATTCTTTCCTTTGTTCTTATATTTTACTGATACTCCAATTATAATATTGAATGTCTGTCTTCTATTTCATACTCCTTTGTTTACACCGAGAGAGTAGAAAGACAAGGTTTGTTTTTTGTTGTTGTTTAGGCCAGGGATTTTCAGATGGTTGTTGATTCAGTCAGAATGCTTACAAAAAGGATCAGTACATTAGAATGATCCTCTGGAATCTGCCAATTCCATCAGGGCTTGTCTGAGAGTAAATAAGACAAGCAGAAGAAAGGGAGAGAGAGGCAGAAGAGAGAGAGAGACGGGGAGATGGAGAGAGACAGGGAAATAAAGGGAGGGGAGGGAGTAGAGGGGGAGAGACTGAGGGAGAGAGAGACAGCCAGACAAAAGGAGAGAGAGAAAGATGGTGCCAGAAAGAGAGGGAGACAAATAAGTAAGAGAGAGGAAACCGGGAAAGAGGGCAAAGGAGAGAGAGAGAGATGAAGAAGTGGAGAGAGACAGAAGGAGAGCGAGAGGGAGGTGGGGAGGAAGAGAGAGGGTAGAGAGAAAAAGAGAGAGAGCAGCAGAATTGGAGAGAGTGAGAGGGAGAGACAGAGTGTTTAAATCTCAGAGTGGGGAGTATAGTGAGCTACACTACAAGATAAAATTTTAATAGCTTAAAGGGTGAGGCGTAATAGGAATAATACATTTCCAAAGTGCATTAAATAAATCTTAGTAATAATGAAGGTAAAATTAACATCCATCAACATGGATATATGAATAAAGAGCAGTGTGAACTGCCAGGAAATAGGATGTGAAAAAGCGGAGTTTCTTATATACTGCTGGTGTAAGTGTAAATTGTACAATTTGCAAGCAATTTGCTATTATCTTACAAAGGTGAATATTTCACTATCCTATGTCTCAAACATCCCACTCCTCGAAAGAAACCCCAATAAATCTCTTGTATGTCAACAGTAGAGTATTCATAAGAATGTGCATTGCAGCCTTGTGCATAATGGCACTAAAGAAATAAAGGAACTAACTCCTACTGATAAGAAACTGAATAAACAAGATGTGATGTGTTTATAAGACATCAGTGAACTCAATGCACTAGAACACTACAGAGAAGTATGGTTTAGATTTAATAGCATAATGTTGATTGTAAGAATGATGCCCTTTGTAAGTTTCAAAACAACAACAAAAAAGCCCAACTATATACTATGTAGCTATACTGATATCCATGATAAAAGTTTACAAAATAAGGGGATTATTAACCAAAACTAGGATCATGTTCAATCTGAGGGGGACACAAGGGGATGAGATTCAGAGGCAGATGAGCTAAACGTATGGTATTGGCAGGATTCTAGATTTTGGGATTAAATGGTAATTATGTTATCAAATACTTGGATATAATCATTAAATAAACACATAAATAACAATAAAATAGAAGAGATCTCGTCAAGATGGCAGCTTAAGCAGACTCTGAACTCATCTCCTCCCCCGAACACAACTAGGTTACAACTATTTTCAGGAAAATTACCCTGGAGAGAAAACTGAACACTGGATAAAAAGAGCCCCAACAACAAGGGACAGTCCTGACTAAGGCTGAAGAGGCAGAAATTCCTGCTGGAGAGGAAAAAAAGCCACCTTCGGGAGCAGCAGAGCTTCTCAGCTGGCCAGGTGGGAGTCACCCCAAGATCAGCCCTGAGCTAACATCCACCGCCAATCCTCCTCTTCCCTCCAGAGGAAGACTGGCCCTGAGCCAACATCCGTGCCCATCTTCCTCTACTTTATATGTGGGATGCCTGCCACAGCATGGCTTGCCAAGCGGTGCCATATCTGCACCCGGGATCCAGCTGGTGAACCCGCGGCCGCCAAAGCCAAACATGGGCACTTATCTGCTGAGCCACCAGGCCAGCCCCTCTGCTATTCAGTTTTTGATTTGAAACTGTTTCTGCCTTTAGGTGCACATCTTTAGTCATACAGCAACTGAAGTCCCTTTCACGGTGCTGTTCTTCTTACCTTTGCTTACAGGCATGTGTTGCCCAGGAGATGGGTATTAACATTAAAATGAAGTAAGAGGAAAAATTATGCTGTGGGGTTTAGCTTCACCGCAATGTTAGAATTGCTTTGAGACAATATTTATAATCAGAGAAAAACGGTATTTTACTTTTATAAAAAAATCCAAAATATATAATGTCTAAAAATTATAGAAAATTTTATTGACAAAGATATTAAACGCTGGAGGAAGTTTGATTAGTAAATATCAGCATTTTCAAGTTGCAATTAAGAGACAAATTATACATTGGCTATATTTACCCTACAACTAGAAAAAAATCTCAAGTGAATAATTTTGACATTTTATTTTCCTCCGGGAAGATTAAAAACAGATTTGAAATAAAATACTTAATTTTAATGTTTCTTGCAGTCTAACAAAGAGTTGGAGTATTTATGTAGTTTGAAAAAATTTTATTTTTTGAAGAATATGCCTCTGACAATATACATGAAGAATGTTTTTAAGAAAATGTGGACTATTTCAGATATTTTAGATTCATTTTATCTTTAATGATCATGCGTGTACATTTAAGCTAATACGTTTTGGTTGCATGTGGCAGAAAACCCCTAGATCATATAATTGAGAGGCTGAGCCAGCATATTTAACTGAGAAAGCCTGTATTTTGAAGAGATGGTTCAGACAGTCGAGGCTTCGGCTCCTTTTTCTGCAGTCTCAGCTTGGCCCCCAACCTTCCTGTACAGTCTCAGTCTTAGTCTGGTGGTAAAAAGGTTGCAGCGTTTCACATAAATATGTGACATGATCCACAGAAAAAGCTATTATCTCTTGCAGTGTTCAGCAACAATCTCTCAGAAAAAAATGAAGCCTCTGAGATCTTCCTAGAATACTTCTAGCGTCTCGGTGGCCTGAACTGGGCACATAATTCTCTTGAAATAGTCCCTCGTCCAGGGTGATGCCATACTCCAATTCTCCTAATTCTGGATTCCTTTAATGAATCACTAGCAAAGAATAGGCTTATCCTTAAGAATCAGGTTTCTCTATAGATATG